>NW_017308797.1:70906-81395 GCF_000935625.1 Nanorana parkeri | reverse complement strand
GAGACATCCTGACACCTTATAGGAACCTGACACACACAATGATACAGTCACCATCCAGACACATCCCTTGTCTGTTCCTGGATCATGTCCCAGAATTCCCGGCACCGCTCACCTCTCCTGTCAGCAGCTCAATGATCTTCTGGGTGACTTCTAGGACCTTCTGGTCTCTGCTTATCTCAGGTGTCGGGGAATGACCTGAAGGCACCATGATGGGTGATGTCCCTTGAGGACGGCTAGTGAGTGTGAATGGCTCACCGGATATTTTCCTCACTACTGTATGATCCTGTGTAGAGATACATGTGCAGTCAGCTTTGTTTCTCATTACAATAATAGGAGTGATGGCCAGCAACATTCCCAGAATCCTCCTCACCTCTCCGGTCAGCAGGTAGATGATCTCCAGGGTGAGGTCTATTAACGTCTCAGTCATGTGATTCCAGTTCTTCTCCATGTTTATTGATGTGGTCATGTGATCTGTACTGGACTCTCCTCTCTGTAGATGGATAATAACATGAGAATGATCTGGACTGTCCCGGGATGAATAATGTTTGCACACAGGGCCGTAGCTAGGGCGAGGCAACTGAGGCGAGTACCTCGGGTGCAGGTGCGAGGGGGGCGCAGCCAAAGGCTCTGTGTGGCGGCACAGCCTGCAGCTTCTCTTCTGGATCCCCGCTGCTCTCCCCCGCCTGTATGGACAGAGGCAGCGGGGATCTGAGGAGAAGTGAAGCGCTGAAGCCAGTGGGGGGTGTTGGAGGGAGCTGTCAGTTTAGGATGGCTGAGCGGAGAGAGGCAGCTTCACTTCTCTTCGGATCCCCGCTGCCTCTGCCCATACAGTCGGGTGGAGAGCAGCGGGGATCTCAGAGGAAGCTGCAGGCCGTGCAGCCCCTCTGTGCGTGGCCGAACGGCAGAGCAAACATTGGAGCCATCAGCTGATCACTCCGGTGTTTGTAAATAACTGGGACACATAGTACTATGTGTCCCCAGTTATGAATGAACAGGAAGTGCTTTACATCACTTCCTGTTCATTCATGACTTTCTGAATGGGTACTAGCACTCAGTACAGAGGCACTGTCTGCACAGAGTTCCTCCAGAGTTCTCACACCTCAGGCGGCTTCTTATACTTTATTAGAGTCACTGACAGGAAACTGGAGACTCTCCTTAAAGGGAGTGTAAGGAGTTAAAGGGAGTGTACAGTAAACCTCACCAACGAACTTCTCCATTCTGGTCCCTTTGGGTCTGTTCAAAACAACATTGGAAGCGTTTTGTTATATCTGATAATTATATTCATAGCTCCCAACGGTCCCTCATTTGGATCCAAATTCCTCTTTTTGCTCCGATTCCAAATGATGGACTTTATATTTAGGATCGGGGCTTTTTTTTGTGGTGGTGCGCACCGGTACGCAGCAGGGGGAGCATGTGCCCCGGGCGCTGCTGGCAGGGCCAGTGACACATCCATGGGGGGAAACCTAATATGACCCTGCACTCTTTAAACACATCCACCTCAGACCCTGCTAAGACCACACCTAGCCCTGGAGAGGCCGCACGTGGCCCCGGGTGGGACCACACAATGCCCTACTGAGGCTGCACACAGCCCTGATGAGACTGAAAGTAGCCCTGGAGAGACCGCACATCGCTCTGGTAAGACCCTGCACATCCTCCTGAGACCCCACACAGCCCTGGTGAGACCACAAACAGCCCTAGTAGGACCCCCCACAGCCCTCTCAAGACCCCACACAGCACACCTGGGACCCCGCACAGACCTCATAAAACTCTGGAAATGTCAGGCCGCCACCCCAGAGCAACACAGGATATGTAGCTTCATATTATTCTACATTGCTGTATAATGCATTGCTGGGATTTGTAGTCCTCTATAGCTGGTGGTATTCTATAGAGGACTACAAATCCCAGCAATACATTATATAGCAATGCAGAATACCACCAGCTATAGAGAGACTACAAATCCCAGCAATACATTATACAGCAATGCAGAATACCACCAGCTAGAGAGGACTACTAATCTCAGAAATACAATATACAGCAATGCAGAATACCACCTGCTATAGAGGACTACAACTCCCAGCAATACATTATATAGCAATGCAGAATAATACCATCAGCTATAGAGAGACTACAAATCCCAGCAATACAATATACAGCAATGCAGAATACCGCCAGCTACAGAGGACTACAAATCTCAGCAATACATTACACAGCAATGCAGAATACCACCAGCTATAGAGGACTACAAATCTCAGCAATACATTACACAGCAATGCAGAATACCACCAGCTATAGAGGACTACAAATCCCAGCAATACATTATACAGCAATGCAGAATACCACCAGCTAGAGAGGACTACAAATCCCAGCAATACATTATACAGCAATGCAGAATACAACCAGCTATAGAGGACTACAAATCCCAGCAATACATTATACAGCAATGCAGAATACCACCAGCTATAGAGGACTACAAATCCCAGCAATACATAATGCAGTAATGCAGACCACCACCAGCTATAGAGGGTCTCAGGAGGGCTGTAGAGGGTGTACGGGGTCTCAGGTGGGTCTTGATAGTGAAAACGGAAGAAAAGGACACACATGACATGCGTAGCTATAACACAATATCTTATTACCGTCTCTGCTGCCAGATACACCAATGCTTCCTCCCTAATTCCTCCCAACTCCCAGAACTTCCTATGTGACAATGCTTCCTGGGTGTGCCCCACATCACTTCCTGTCTCATCTTACATCACTTCCTGCATTAGTTGCACTAAGAAAAAGTAAGATCAGCTCCTTGTGGAGAATGTATATACTGCAGCCTACATTATGCAGCACATCTTCCCATGATGTTGACATTTATGATTACACACCGCGACTATTCCGCCAGGTCAAGTCCGGACAATGAAAAAAAAATCATGAAGAACAAGAACATGTAGAGCGTCTGGCTCGCCACGAATGATCATAGATTGTAGGACTGGCTCACCATGAATGATCATAGATTGTAGGACTGGCTCACCAGGAATGATCATAGATGGTAGGACTGGCTCACCATGAATGATCATAGATTGTAGGACTGGCTCACCATGAATGGTCATAGATGGTAGGACTGGCTCACCATGAATGATCATAGATTGTAGGACTAGCTCACCATGAATGATCATAGATTGTAGGACTGGCTCACCATGAATGATCATAGATGGTAGGACTGGCTCACCATGAATGATCATAGATTGTAGGACTGGCTCATCATGAATGATTATAAATTGTAGGACTGGCTCACCATGAATGATCATAGATTGTAGGACTGGCTCACCATGAATGATCATAGATGGGAGGACTGGCTCACCATGAATGATCATAGATGGGAGGACTGGCTCACCATGAATGATCATAGATGGGAGGACTGGCTCACCATGAATGATCATAGATGGGAGGACTGGCTCACCATGAATGATCATAGATGGGAGGACTGGCTCACCATGAATGATCATAGATGGGAGGACTGGCTCACCATGAATGATCATAGATGGGAGGACTGGCTCACCATGAATGATCATAGATGGGAGGACTGGCTCACCATGAATGATCATAGATGGGAGGACTGGCTCACCATGAATGATCATAGATGGGAGGACTGGCTCACCATGAATGATCATAGATGGGAGGACTGGCTCACCATGAATGATCATAGATGGGAGGACTGGCTCACCATGAATGATCATAGATGGGAGGACTGGCTCACCATGAATGATCATAGATGGGAGGACTGGCTCACCATGAATGATCATAGATGGGAGGACTGGCTCACCATGAATGATCATAGATGGGAGGACTGGCTCACCATGAATGATCATAGATGGGAGGACTGGCTCACCATGAATGATCATAGATGGGAGGACTGGCTCACCATGAATGATCATAGATGGGAGGACTGGCTCACCATGAATGATCATAGATGGGAGGACTGGCTCACCATGAATGATCATAGATGGGAGGACTGGCTCACCATGAATGATCATAGATGGGAGGACTGGCTCACCATGAATGATCATAGATGGGAGGACTGGCTCACCATGAATGATCATAGATGGGAGGACTGGCTCACCATGAATGATCATAGATGGGAGGACTGGCTCACCATGAATGATCATAGATGGGAGGACTGGCTCACCATGAATGATCATAGATGGGAGGACTGGCTCACCATGAATGATCATAGATGGGAGGACTGGCTCACCATGAATGATCATAGATGGGAGGACTGGCTCACCATGAATGATCATAGATGGGAGGACTGGCTCACCATGAATGATCATAGATGGGAGGACTGGCTCACCATGAATGACCATAGATGGTAGGACTGGCTCCCTCGATTAAAAGAGTCTGTAAGTCAGCCACATTGACATATCGATTGTCGGGTTATTGCCCACTCACACTGGCTATGGACCATCTTGATGTTCCCCCAGCTTGCAAAGTGTCACATTTTCTTTGTCGGCCAATCCCCCACACCTACCTGTGTTACCTGATGCCCGTCACGTCACTGTCCTAAATGTTGCCCCCATCTACACCCCACTGGGGTTCTTGGTTTCAACATTTCCAGGAAGAGGATAAGACTTCATGTTTTGGGCTAACTCATAAATTAAGTATGGCCACCTCAAGGAAAGAATTTCAGATTGCTTCACCCCATTGGTAGTTGCCCCCCATTAGGCTTCACCAAATTCCTTCTGGGAACTGTGCTATGTGTTGGAGATGCCAATGTGAGATAGACACCATGACTCATGTATGGTGGAGCTGCCCTTTACTCAAGACTTTTGGAAAATGGTATCACTGATAGCCCAGCAGAACGACATGTATTAATCATTTGGAAATCGGTGGCATCCATGGATCTTATTGGTGGACACCGAAGAGTTTCAACCTCTCTCAGCTGACATAAATTAAGTATGGCCACCTCAACATAAGGAAGGCATTTCAGATTGCTTCACCCCATTGGTATGTGTCCCCCTATAGGCTTCACCAAATGTCTTCTGGGAACTGTGCTATGTGTTGGAGATGCCAGTGTGAGCTAGGCACCATGACTCATGTATGGTGGACCTGCCCTTTAATCATGACTTATCTCTTTCTTCTCTTTCCCTTCCTACTTGGCTACCATTGTATTACCGGGCCACCAATCTCCCTCGTGTATCCGACAGACCCGGCTCCACGTCTTGATATGTTTGGTCCATCTGTGGTCTAGCAGAGACCTGTTGACCTTTGGCCTCCGGTCTTTGGTGATGCTCTGAGTCGAGCAGGTGAGGGAAGGTTTGGTACTAGGTCATAGGAAACGATAATGACGTACATATGGGCGTGTCTAGACATGTGCAATTCGTTTCGGAAATATTTGTTATTCGGACATTCGGATATATCGGCCAATCAGGAAGCCGGACGTTAGGTAATGACTCTCCCCTTGTGATTGGCTGGGAAGCCGGCTCCGTGCTATTTGGCCGGCTCAGCTGTGTACGGGTGTATGAGTTTTCTCGAGCGTCAAGAGCTGGCCAAACAGCATGGAGCCAGCTTTCTGGCCAATCAGCATAGAGCCGGCTTCCTGGCCAATCAGGAAGCTGGGCGGCGGGTCACACAATCGAGGCAACAGACAAGCAGAAGTGGAAGAAATCACCCACTCGACTCATACTGCGATACGTGTGCACTCTCCTCTCATCTTATACTGGGTTAGAGGGCGTGCTTGGCAGGAAAGCACCCGCCTCCCCGATTGACCAGGAAGTTGGCTCCATGCTGATTGGCCAGGTAACCAGCTTCCCGGCCAAAGAGCATGGAGCCAGCTTGCCGGCCAATCCAGAAGCCGGGCGGCAGGGAATGACAAACCACCCGGCTTCCCGATTGCCCTGGAAGCCGGCTCCATGTTAGCGGAAGCACCGGTACTGGTACTCTGTATCGGCGAGTACCGAAAGATAAATATCAGAATAAATATCAAATATTGTTCTTGTAACCGAAAAAAATCAGGATCGTTGCATCCCTAATTTTAACCAATTTAGTATCTTTCTTCACCAGTTGTGCGAATTTGTTTGGTGCACAGCAAGGTTTTTATTTATTTACTCCTAGAGTAACATTTCCACACTCTGAAGACAAAAAAAATAAATCATATTCATCCATATTAAATCTTTTATTTTTAGTACGTGTGCGTATCTAAGAAGGTCTCCTTTATAAATTAAACTTTTCCCACACTCAAAAGGGAGAAAAAGTTTGCTCACCTGCGTGAATTCTCTGGTGTCTGAGAAGGTTACCTTTGTCAGTAAAACCTTTCCCACACTCTGAACATGAAAATGGACGCTCACCTGTGTGAATTTTTTGATGTCTGAGAAGTTTTGCTTTCTCTCGGAAACACTTCCCACACTCTGAACAGGAAAAAGGACGTTCACCTGTGTGAATTCTCTGGTGTATAGTAAGGTCCCCTTTCTGAGCGAAACCTTTCCCACACTCTGAACAAGAAAAAGGACGTTCACCTGTGTGACTTCTCTGGTGCCGAAGAAGTTTTCCTTTGTCAGTGAAACATTTCCTGCACACTGAACACGAATAAGGCCGCTCGCCTGTATGAATTCTTTGGTGTCTAAGAAGGTTTCCTTTTTCATTGAAACATTTCCCGCAGTCTGAACAGGAAAAAGAAGGCTCGTGTGTGTGAATTCTCTGGTGTCTAAAAAGTTTTCCTTGGTGAGTGAAACTTTTCCCGCACTCTAAACAGGAAAAAGGACGTTCACTTGTGTGGATAATCTGGTGTCGAAGAAGTAATCTATTCTCAGTGAAACATTTCCCACACTCTGAACAAGAAAAAGGACGTTCACCAGTGTGAATTCTTTGGTGTATAATTAGGTCCCATTTCTGAGAAAAACTTTTCCCACACTCTGAACAGGAAAAAGGACGCTCACCTGTGTGTATTCTCTGGTGTCTATGAAGTTTTGCTTTGTTATTGAAACCTTTCCCACACTCTGAACAGGAAAAATGATGTTCTCCTGTTTGAATATTCTGGTGCCTAGGGAATGCTCTGTTTTCAGTAAAAGATTTCCCGCACTCCAAAAATGACAATGAATGGTCTACGTTTTGTACTCTTTCGTGGCTCACAGAAGATTCCTTCGGAATAGATGGATCTGTTGATCTCTCCACATTGTGAGGTTTTAGATGGATATCTGAAGTCATGTGATGCGAATGATCAGAAGGTTCCTCGGGATTGGAGGGATCCATCGATCTTCCCAAATAGTAATTTCTGTGATGTAGGTTGTGACTCGAGGGATTTGTTCCCGGAGAATATTGAGCGGATCTGTTATCTTCCGTAGAATCTGGAGATGGAATAAGATCTCCCTCTGAGGTGTTCATATTCCGCACACAGCGTCCATCTGTTGGAGAGCAACATGTCAATCAATGTGATCAGAAGTCTTCATGTCTGTATATAGGAGTCATATATGCTGGTGAGGAACACGACAGGATCTCAGATCTCCGGCCCGGGATTGGAAGTAATCATAATATAATGAGGAATGGAGATGGACCTTCATGTGGTGTACAGTATCTCCTCCTCATTTGTTGGTCACATGACGCTATATTGGGGAATGGAGATGGACCTTCATATGGTGTACAGTATCTCCTCCTCATTTGTTGGTCACATGACGCTATATTGGGGAATGGAGATGGACCTTCATATGGTGTACAGTATCTCCTCCTCATTTGTTGGTCACATGACGCTATATTGGGGAATGGAGATGGACCTTCATATGGTGTACAGTATCTCCTCCTCATTTGTTGGTCACATGACGTTATATTGAGGAATGGAGATGGACCTTCATATGGTGTACAGTATCTCCTCCTCATTTGTTGGTCACATGACGTTATATTGGGGAATGGAGATGGACCTTCATATGGTGTACAGTATCTCCTCCTCATTTGGTGAAAACATTGGGTGGTAAATTCAAAAATGACATTCTTTTGGCAAGGACTGGAGATCTACCATATCGGCTGCAATACCATCATTACCAAAAGGTTGTGGTTGTGGAGCAGATACATCGATGATGTTCTTCTTGTCAACAAGATTTCTAATTCTGTTTCTAACTGAAAGAATTTACTTTCTTTCTCTTCAATCAGGCCGGCACAGAGTGTTGCATTTTTAGAGGAGAATTCTGCCCAGCTTTATATGGGTTTCTGCATTCATATGGATCAACTGCGGGTTTATCATTTTTTGGGAGGGTGAAGTCAATGGACATTTGTAAATATATACGTAATACTCATCGAAGGAAAAATTAAAATGTGACCTGTTTCAGCATTTAGTGTTTATGACTTACTTGTGTCGATATGTAGAGAAGATTCCTCCTGGTTACTCTTCATATTCATCTCCCCCTCCTCCATAGACTGCTGAGCTCCACTCACCAACGTCTCTTCTTCTTCCTCTTTCACCTCAATTTTGAAGTCTTTCAGATCTTCATCCTAAAACCCCAAAGATAATAATATAGATTTATAAAAAATAAAAAAAATACATAGAAGAATGTCATCTCTTAGAATATTGTTTTAAGACCACATGCTGAGTCCCACATACCTGATCATGGTGGGGGACGGTGAGATGTTCCTGTGTGGGATCCCGGGAATACAGAGGACGGGGACATCTCTCTGGTGGGTTCCTCTTACTGGATCCATCTGTAGGAAACACACACACTGACTGAATACATTGTTTCTATGTGTGTATCAGATGATGGGGGATCTAGGTGGACCCTCTGTACTGCTCTCTCCTCTTACCCGGTGATGTGAGGGGCGGCTCATTCTCCATCACCACGTCCTTGTAGAGATCCCGGTGTTCTTCTAGATACTCCCACTCCTCCATGGAGAGATAGACAGAGACATCCTGACACCTTATAGGAACCTGACACACACAATGATACAGTCACCACCCAGACACACCCCTTGTCTGTTCCTGGATCATGTCCCAGAATTCCCGGCACCGCTCACCTCTCCTGTCAGCAGATAAATGATCTTCTGGGTGACTTCTAGGATCTTCTTGGCTCTCTTTTCCTCTGTGGTCGGGCGGTGGGGTGGAGGCTCTGTGATGGGTGATGTCCCGTGAAGGAAGCTGTTGGGTGTTAATGGCTCACCGGACATTTTCTTCACCACTTTATGTTCCTGTGTAAAATTTTAAAAAGTAAATGATCTCTTCAGATTTCCCCAAATCCTCCGACCTGCTCAGTAAGGATTAGCAGAGATGTGTTTTACATTCATGTAAGTCTAATTTAATGAGACACCATAGATCCCCCCCCTCCCCCCTCCTCAATCCTCCTCACCTCTCTGGTCAGATCTGTGTTTTATTAATAGAGATAGGAGTGATGTCATGTGACCTCCCAGAATCCTCCTCACCTCTCCGGTCAGCAGGTAGATGATCTCCAGGGTGAGGTCTAGTATCCTCTCAGTCATGTGATTCCGGTTCTTCTCCATGTTTACTGATGTGGTCATGTGATCTATACCGGACTCTCCTCTCTGTAGACGGATAATAACATGAGAATGATCTGGACTGTCCCGGGATGAATAATGTCTACACAGAGTTCCTCCAGAGTCCTCACACCTCCTACGGCTTCTTATACCATATTAGAGTCACTGACAGGAGTGTACAGCAAACCCCACCAATGAACTTCTCTTATCTGGCCCCTGGGGGTCTGTTGAATATACCATTGAAAGCGAAAGAATGCTGTGGAGGGTCTCAGAAGAGCTGTGCGGGGTCTCAGGAGGGCTGTGAAAGGGTTTCATGAGGACTATGCGGGGTCTCAGGAAGGCAGTGCAGGGTCTCAGGAGGGCTGTGCGGGGTCTCAGGAGGGCAGTGCGGGGTCTCAGGAGGGCAGTGCGGGGTCTCATGAGAGCTGTGCGGGGTCTCATGAGAGCTGTGCGGGGTCTCAGGAGTTGGGGGGAGTGGGGGGTCTCAGGAGGGCTGTGCGGGGTCTCATGAGAGCTGTGCGGGGTCTCAGGAGGGCTGTGCGGGGTCTCAGGAGGGCAGTGCGGGGTCTCAGGAGGGCAGTGCGGGGTCTCATGAGAGCTGTGCGGGGTCTCATGAGAGCTGTGCGGGGTCTCAGGAGGGCTGTGGAGGATCTCAGGTAGGGTTGCCACCTGTCCGGGATTCACCCGGACTGTCCGGGTTTTGAATGCTGTGTCCGGGTTTCATGGCAGCTGAAACCCGGACACAAGATGTCAGGCAGGCAGGGGCAACCAAAATTAAGATAGGGGCTACTGGCTCCCCTTCCAATGAAAATAGTCACAACGGTGATATTTACATATTAATGGCTGGCGCTATTTACATATGAATAGACCGCGACTCATTCTCCCCCCAAAAAATTCAGTGCGTCGTGAGAGTGTTTGGGTTTTGCTGGAAGAAAAGGTGGCAACCCTAATCTCAGGAGAGCTGTGCGGGGTCTCAGGTGGGCTGCGCGTGGTCTCAGGTGGGCTGTGCTGGGTCTCCTAAGGGCTGTGCGGGGTCTCC
>NW_017308797.1:69623-70828 GCF_000935625.1 Nanorana parkeri | reverse complement strand
TCAGGAGGGCTGTGCGGGGTCTCTGGAGGGCTGTGCGGGGTCTCCGGTGGGCTGTGCGTGGTCTCAGGTGGGCTGTGCGTGGTCTCAGGTGGGCAGTGCGGAGTCTCAGGTGGGCTGTGCGGCGTCTCAGGGGGGCTGTGCGGGTTCTCAGGAGGACTGTGTGGGGTCTCTGGAGGACTGTGTGGGGTCTCCGGATTCAGGAGGGCTGTGCGGGTTCTCAGGAGGGCTGTGCGGGGTCTCAGGAGGGCTGTGCGGGTTCTCAGGAGGGCTGTGCGGGGTCTCAGGAGGGCTGTGCGGGTTCTCAGGAGGGCTGTGCGGGGTCTCAGGAGGGCTGTGCGGGTTCTCAGGAGGGCTGTGCGGGGTCTCAGGAGGGCTGTGCGGGTTCTCAGGAGGGCTGTGCGGGGTCTCAGGAGGACTGTGCGGGGTCTCAGGAGGGCTGAGTGTGGTCTGAAAAGTGTACAAGTATTCGTGAAATTGCCCAGTATCAGCACCGATATTGGTGCATTCCTAAATTATAGTTATAGTGAAAGAAATCTTATTACCTTCTCTGCTGCCAGGAGAATGTCTCCTCTCTACTTCCTTCCAACTCCCAGAGCTTCCTATGTGACAATGCTTCCTGTGTGTGCTCTACATCACTTCCTGTGTAATCTTACATCACTTCCTGCATTAGTTCTACTAACAATAAATAGGATCTCCTCCGTGTGGAGAATGTAAATACTGCAGCCTACATTATGTAGCTCATCCTTCCATTATGTTTTCATAATAATAATATCAGACATTTAAAACATTCATGAAAAACAAGAACACGTAGAGCGTCAGGCTCACCATGAATGATCATAGATGGTAGGACTGGGTCACCACGAATGATCATAGATGGTAGGACTGGGTCACCATGAATGATCATAGATTGTAGGACTGGCTGGCCATGAATGATCATAGATTGTAGGACTGGCTCACCATGAATGATCATAGATTGTAGGACTGGCTCACCATGAATGATCATAGATTGTAGGACTGGCTCACCATGAATGATCATAGATTGTAGGACTGGCTCACCATGAATGATCATAGATTGTAGGACTGGCTCACCATGAATGATCATAGATTGTAGGACTGGCTCACCATGAATGATCATAGATTGTAGGACTGGCTCACCATGAATGATCATAGATTGTAGGACTGGCTCACCATGAATGATCATAGAT
>NW_017308797.1:66193-69155 GCF_000935625.1 Nanorana parkeri | reverse complement strand
TCAGGAGGGCTGTGCGGGGTCTCTGGAGGGCTGTGCGGGGTCTCCGGTGGGCTGTGCGTGGTCTCAGGTGGGCTGTGCGTGGTCTCAGGTGGGCAGTGCGGAGTCTCAGGTGGGCAGTGCGGCGTCTCAGGGGGGCTGTGCGGGTTCTCAGGAGGACTGTGTGGGGTCTCTGGAGGACTGTGTGGGGTCTCCGGAGGGCTGTGCGGGGTCTCAGGTGGGCTGTGCGTGGTCTCAGGTGGGCTGTGCGTGGTCTCAGATGTCTCAGGAGGGCTGTGCGGGTTCTCAGGAGGGCTGTGCGGGGTCTCAGGAGGGCTGTGCGGGTTCTCAGGAGGGCTGTGCGGGGTCTCAGGAGGGCTGTGCGGGTTCTCAGGAGGGCTGTGCGGGTTCTCAGGAGGGCTGTGCGGGGTCTCAGGAGGACTGTGCGGGGTCTCAGGAGGGCTGAGTGTGGTCTGAAAAGTGTACAAGTATTCGTGAAATTGCCCAGTATCAGCACCGATATTGGTGCATTCCTAAATTATAGTTATAGTGAAAGAAATCTTATTACCTTCTCTGCTGCCAGGAGAATGTCTCCTCTCTACTTCCTTCCAACTCCCAGAGCTTCCTATGTGACAATGCTTCCTGTGTGTGCTCTACATCACTTCCTGTGTAATCTTACATCACTTCCTGCATTAGTTCTACTAACAATAAATAGGATCTCCTCCGTGTGGAGAATGTAAATACTGCAGCCTACATTATGTAGCTCATCCTTCCATTATGTTTTCATAATAATAATATCAGACATTTAAAACATTCATGAAAAACAAGAACACGTAGAGCGTCAGGCTCACCATGAATGATCATAGATGGTAGGACTGGGTCACCATGAATGATCATAGATTGTAGGACTGGCTCACCACGAATGATCATAGATGGTAGGACTGGCTCACCATGAATGATCATAGATTGTAGGACTGGCTCACCACGAATGATCATAGATGGTAGGACTGGCTCACCATGAATGATCATAGATTGTAGGACTGGCTCACCACGAATGATCATAGATGGTAGGACTGGCTCACCATGAATGATCATAGATTGTAGGACTGGCTCACCACGAATGATCATAGATGGTAGGACTGGCTCACCATGAATGATCATAGATTGTAGGACTGGCTCACCACGAATGATCATAGATGGTAGGACTGGCTCACCATGAATGATCATAGATTGTAGGACTGGCTCACCACGAATGATCATAGATGGTAGGACTGGCTCACCATGAATGATCATAGATTGTAGGACTGGCTCACCACGAATGATCATAGATGGTAGGACTGGCTCACCATGAATGATCATAGATTGTAGGACTGGCTCACCACGAATGATCATAGATGGTAGGACTGGCTCACCATGAATGATCATAGATTGTAGGACTGGCTCACCACGAATGATCATAGATGGTAGGACTGGCTCACCATGAATGATCATAGATTGTAGGACTGGCTCACCACGAATGATCATAGATGGTAGGACTGGCTCACCATGAATGATCATAGATTGTAGGACTGGCTCACCACGAATGATCATAGATGGTAGGACTGGCTCACCATGAATGATCATAGATTGTAGGACTGGCTCACCACGAATGATCATAGATGGTAGGACTGGCTCACCATGAATGATCATAGATTGTAGGACTGGCTCACCACGAATGATCATAGATGGTAGGACTGGCTCACCATGAATGATCATAGATTGTAGGACTGGCTCACCACGAATGATCATAGATGGTAGGACTGGCTCACCATGAATGATCATAGATTGTAGGACTGGCTCACCACGAATGATCATAGATGGTAGGACTGGCTCACCATGAATGATCATAGATTGTAGGACTGGCTCACCACGAATGATCATAGATGGTAGGACTGGCTCACCATGAATGATCATAGATTGTAGGACTGGCTCACCACGAATGATCATAGATGGTAGGACTGGCTCACCATGAATGATCATAGATTGTAGGACTGGCTCACCACGAATGATCATAGATGGTAGGACTGGCTCACCATGAATGATCATAGATTGTAGGACTGGCTCACCACGAATGATCATAGATGGTAGGACTGGCTCACCATGAATGATCATAGATTGTAGGACTGGCTCACCACGAATGATCATAGATGGTAGGACTGGCTCACCATGAATGATCATAGATTGTAGGACTGGCTCACCACGAATGATCATAGATGGTAGGACTGGCTCACCATGAATGATCATAGATTGTAGGACTGGCTCACCACGAATGATCATAGATGGTAGGACTGGCTCACCATGAATGATCATAGATTGTAGGACTGGCTCACCACGAATGATCATAGATGGTAGGACTGGCTCACCATGAATGATCATAGATTGTAGGACTGGCTCACCACGAATGATCATAGATGGTAGGACTGGCTCACCATGAATGATCATAGATTGTAGGACTGGCTCACCACGAATGATCATAGATGGTAGGACTGGCTCACCATGAATGATCATAGATTGTAGGACTGGCTCACCACGAATGATCATAGATGGTAGGACTGGCTCACCATGAATGATCATAGATTGTAGGACTGGCTCACCACGAATGATCATAGATGGTAGGACTGGCTCACCATGAATGATCATAGATTGTAGGACTGGCTCACCACGAATGATCATAGATGGTAGGACTGGCTCACCATGAATGATCATAGATTGTAGGACTGGCTCACCAGGAATGATCATAGATTGTAGGACTGGCTCACCAAGAATGATCATAGATTGTAGGACTGGCTCACCATGAATGATCATAGATTGTAGGACTGGCTCACCATGAATGATCATAGATTGTAGGACTTGCTCACCATGAATGATCATAGATGGTAGGACTGGCTCACCATGAATGATCTTATATGGTAGGACTGGGTCACCATGAATGATCATAGATTGTAGG
>NW_017308797.1:63726-65083 GCF_000935625.1 Nanorana parkeri | reverse complement strand
CTCACCATGAATGATCATAGATTGTAGGACTGGCTCACCATTGGCTGGTCCATCGGCGGTCTAGCAGATAGCTGTTGACGTTTGGCCTCGGGTCGTTGCCGATGCTCTGAGTGAGCAGGTGAGGGAAGGTTTGGCAGGAAGGAATTTCAGATTGCTTGACCCCATTGGTAGTTGTCCCCCGTTAGGCTTCACCGAAACTTCTTCTGGGAACTGTGCTCTGTGTTGGAAATGCCGGTGTGAGATAGTCACTGTGGCTCATGTAGGGTGGAGCTTCCCTTTTGGGAATTTGGTATCACTGAGAACCCAGCGGATAGTTCGGTGGAACGACATGTATGAATAATTTCCAAATCGGTGGCTTTCATGGATCTTAGTCGTGGACACCGAGGAGTTTCAGCTTCTCACATCAGGGATCCGTTCTTTCTTTCTCTTGTCTTTCCTTTTGTAGTTTCCTTCTTTATTGTTTGTTTTTTTTTCCCACTTTTACAACCGTCTTTAGAGAATCGACACAGGTGAGTAACTAATTACCATTGTATTACCGGGCCACCAATCACACTCGTGCATCCCACAGAACTGGCTCCATGTCTCAGTATTTTTGTGTCCATCGGTGGTCTACTGTTGAGGTTTGGCCTCGGGGCTTTTGGTGATGCTCTGAGTGCGCCGAGGTTTTTTGTACTAGATCATAGGAAACGATAATGACGCCTCTGAATTCTGTTTTTCTGCCTGACAGTGTTGTATTGTGCCAAAGGTATCCATGGTTACTACTCCTCATTGAGAAACTCATGAATGAACAGGAAGTGATGCAAGTCACATCCTGTTCATTCATAACTGGGGACGCATAGTACTATGTAAAACGGCAAAAAGTTTTCCCGGCACACTCGCCAGCCAGCATGCAAAAAAAAAACTTGTCTCACTGCTTCTGTACAGAGTGCTACTCCTCGTTGAGAAACTCCTGAATGAACAGGAAGTGATGTAAGTCACATCCTGTTCATTCATAGCTGGGGGCGCATAGTACTATGTAAAGCAGCAAAACGTTTTCCCGGAACACTCGCCAGCCAGCATGCAAAAAAAACGTTCTAAGTTTAAAAACAGAGGTTTAGATACACGTCTTCTGCTGAAAATGTGACAGTCGCGCCAAGGCACCTCCATAGAGTGCGGTCCTAACTCTAAACTGTGAGAGTCTCTCACATGTTTTGCTTGGTTACATATTCTAACATTTTATATTTTTGTATCTGTACAAGTGTACATTGAAATAAAAAAAGATTGTATAAAAAAGAATATGACAACTGAAGTACAAAATAAAAATAGAATACTTATATATATATATATTTCTATTTTCTCATTGTTTTTAATACAATTC
>NW_017308797.1:63391-63652 GCF_000935625.1 Nanorana parkeri | reverse complement strand
GAAACTATTTCATTTGATAAATGTTACAGAATATTTATAGACATCAACTTATAAGAAAGATATACATATTACTTCCCAACAAAGATTTATTCCACAGATAATAACTTTTACATTTCACAGGGCTGAAGGAAACTAATACCAGGAATGAATGTCATCTGAAAGCAGCTCCCCCCGTCCACACTACATTCTCCGACAGCTCTCCTCCACCATCCACACTACATTCTCTGACAGCTCTCCCCCACCATCCACACTACATTCTCT
>NW_017308797.1:55497-62878 GCF_000935625.1 Nanorana parkeri | reverse complement strand
CACCACATTATCTGACAGCCCCCCCCCATCCACACTAATACTAATTTCAGCAGACCCCCCCCCCCGTGTACCTTTGCACGCTATGTACATTACTTAGTTCTATATGCCGCCTCTCACCTGTAGAATCTCAGGCTTGTAGGGTTGCAAAAGATTTTTGTGAATTTTCTGGTGTCGAATGACGTCTGCTTTCTGAATGAAACCTTTCCCACACTCTAAACACGAGAAAGGGCGCTCGCCTGTGTGACTTTTCTGGTGTCTAATAAACTGTGCTTTCTGAACAAAACATTTCCCACACTCTGAACAGGCATAAGGACGCTCACCCGTGTGAATTCTCTGGTGCACAAGAAGGTCCCCTTTCTGAATGAAATTTTTGCCACACTCTAAACATGAGAAAGGGCGCTCACCTGTGTGAATTCTCTGGTGTATAAGAAGCTTAGCTTTCTCACGGAAACCTTTCCCGCACTCTGAGCAAGAAAAAGGACGCTCGTCTGTGTGAATTCTCTGGTGTACAAGAAGGTGTGTTTTAAGTATAAAACCTTTCCCGCACTCTGAACATGAATAGGGACGCTCACCAGTGTGACTTCTCTGGTGTCTAAGAAGGGTCTCTTTCTGAAGAAAAAATTGCCCGCACTCTAAACACGAGAAAGGGTGCTCGCCTGTGTGACTTTGCTGGTGTGAAAGAAGTTTTGCTTTTTGAGTATAACTTTTCCCACACTCTGAACATGAATAAGGACGCTCACCCGTGTGAGTTCTCTGGTGTATAAGAAGGTCCCCTTTCTGGGTGAAACATTTCCCACACTCTGCACATGAGAATGGATGCTCACCTGTATGAATTCTGTAGTGTATTAAAAGATTTCCTTTCTCAGTGAAACTTTTCCCACACTCAGAACAGGAAAAAAGACACTCATCCTTGTGAAGTTTCTGGTGTCCAACAAGGCTTTCTTTCCTTAAGAAACATTTCCCACACTCCAAACATGAAAAAGGGTATTTGCCTGTGTGGATTTCCTTATGTCTAAGTAGTATATGTTTCTGAGTGAATGTTTTCCCGCAGTCTGAACAGGAAAATGGGCGCTCACCGGTGTGAATCCTCTGGTGTCTAAGGAGTTCCCCTTTCTGAATGAAACATTTTCCGCACTCTAAACACGGAAAAGGATACTTGCCTGTGTGAATTACCTCATGTCTAAGTAGCACGCCTTTTTGAGTAAAACTTTTCCCGCACACCGAACAGGAAAAAGGGCGCTCACCCGTGTGAATTCTCTGGTGTACAAGAACGTTTGTTTTACGCTTGAAACTTTTTCCGCACTCTAAGCAGGAATAGGAGCGCTCATCTTTGTGACTTCTCTGTTGCCTATCAAGATCCTCTTTACCGGACTCTAAACACAAGAAAGCGCTCTCGCCTGTGTGACTTTTCACATGGGTGAGAAGTTTTGCTTTCACGGTAAAACATTTCCCGCACTCGGAACATGAATAGGGACGGTCACTGGTATGCGCTTTCTGATGTGTGAGAATCGCTTTCGATTTGGAGAATGATTTCTGGGACTCCAAACATGACAATGAACTCTCTCCCGTGTGAACTCCTTCATGGCTGGAAGATGCTTCCTCGGGATTCGGCGGATCTGTTGATATAAATACAAAGCGGATAAAATGATACAAAACATAGCGAGGTTGAAAACAGCCCAAAGAGTTCAACCAATGAAGAAAATTCAAACATGGGAAATGTTTGTCTATAGAAGCCCCATACCCGTGGCCGATCCAGAGGAAGGCAAAACAAATTATTTATAAAGCTCCGCCCATTTTTCTACAACAAGAACATATCATTTTCTTGGGGTGCAGTACAGGGCACAGACTTGGCCTCAAAAAGTCCACAGAACAAAGAGCCAAGAACCCAAGACTCGGGTGACGCAACCATGCGGCCCAAGCTGGCATCAGAAGAGGCCAGAACATCCACCTGGTAATAGAGCTTTACCTCTGCCCCTGTATGTGTCCAGCCAACTAAATCATGGCGTGTCCCCCTCCAGTGGTGAGCAACGGTACTGCAGCAGACTCAGTGCGCATTTGTGAAGGGAAGCCAAACTCTGGCCCTCTAGCTGTGGCGGGACTAAAAATCCCATAAGTCATTGCAAGAATCTGATAGCCACAGAAATGGCTTCCAGGGGCAGGGGCATGATGGGATTTGTAGTTTCACCACAGCTGGAGGGCCAGAGTTTAGCTACTGCTGCCATAGAAGTAACAGTTGCTGGTTTAGCTAACATGTGTGTCGAGTCCAGGGGGTAGGCAACCTTGGCTCTCCAGCTGTGCGGAAACTACAAATCCCATAAGGCATTGCAAGCCACAGGCATGACTCCCAGAGGCATGATGGGATTTGAGGTTTCACCACAGCTGGAGGGCCAGATGCTGGTTTAGCTAACATGAGAGTGAGAGCTGTGTGTCTCGTCAGTGAAGCGTGAGATCAGAGCACATGGATTAAAAGTGTCAGGAGCAACATTTCCCACAATTCTGTGGGGAGTGGGCGGTCACAGTGTATATATTAGTGTGTACGGGTTGTATGGCCGCTACCATTGTCCCCATATTGGGGACACTGGGGGTCATGTGACCATCTGCCAGCACACATTGATTTCTAGAGACGTGCGATTCGTTTCGAATCGAAATTCGGACAAAAATTCGGATGTATCCAAATTACAGATATGACGAATGCAAACGAATCCAAATTTCCCATTCCGAAATTCGTGGGTGGTGAGATACATTGATGACGTTCTTACTGTCGGAAGTTTTGTTTCTTCATTTCTTTCCTCATGGAAACATAATTTCCGCATGAAAGGGAATTTTCCTCATGGTGGGTACGTTGACGACTTTCTTACTGTGAGGCGTTTCATTTCCTCAATTGATTCCTCAGGGAAAGGACTTTTCCTCACGATGGGTACGTTGATGACGTTCTTACTCTCAGCAGTTTAGTGTCTTCATTTGTTTCCTCATGGAAAGATTATTTCCTCATGCTGTGACCACGTGGCGGTAAGGCAAAACAAGGCTGAGGGTATGAGGCAAGACCTCAGGTGACCACAAAGCCCAGATAGGTGTAGAAGGTTGGATGGCCAGAGGAGACCAACGTTGCTGTAGGGGAGTAGCAGGAACAGATGGAAAATCCAAGCTCCACGCGGCTTGCAAACAAGAGGCGCAGCGGGGAGATGTTTTCTTAAAGCTGTAGAGCGGAAACTAGAGTGCCCAGCAGATGACATCAACGCTCAGTCCCACCTCGTTAACCCCTTCCACGATGGAAACCAGTGGAAACATTTTAATTTTAAAGGTGTCCAGTGCTTCAGGTAACTCCCGGAGCTCAGTACAACCGGCCAACTCACAAAGGGAGTCCATCGCCGGCAGATCTGAACCTAGAAAGGGCTCTGCGGCACTCCACCAGCCAGGCTGAGGATGGTTAGGCCCGAGAGCTGCGATCAAAGAAAACTCTAGCAGCAATGGAGAGAAGAGTTTCGGTTGAAGAAAACATGTTGAAGGGTAAGAAAAAAAAATGAGGCTAGCAACTGGAGGTTAGTGTTTTATACTGAGGAAAAGACACCATCCTCCAAGGACACTCGTAAGAAAAGCATGCTGGTAGTAGAAGGTACACACAGAGTTCTTGTTTGCCAATGTCCAATCCTCCTGTAGGTGGTAGCATAACCCAAAAGTGAAAGACTTCCTGTGACCCTCAATAGTAAGACACTTTATATTCATCAATGTAACATGAAAATGGGAATTGTTACTGTATTTGGTTTCTATGACTTACTGGTGTCCATATGTAGAGAAGATTCCACCTGTTTACTTTGCTCGATCATCTCCCCCTCCTCCATAGACTGCTGAGCTCCACTCACCAACGTCTCCTCTTCTTCTTTGCCCTCAGCTTTGATGTCTTCCAGTTCTTCACCCTAAACACCAAAGATGATGGAACACATTTATAAAAAGGAACAAGTGATCACATAAGAGAATGTCCTCTCATATGTTTTCATGTCTATATGCTCAGTCCCATCTACCTGATCATAGTGAGGGACCTCGTGATCTTTCTGAGGGATCTCATGATGTTCCTGGGAATACAGAGGATGGGCCTGAGGGATCTCATGATGTTCCTGGGAATACATTGGATGACTTCTAGGATCTTCTTGGCTCTGTTCACCTCTGTTGTCAGGCAGTGAGGCGGAGGCCCCGTGATGGGTGATGTCCCATGAAGGAAGCTACTAGGTGTTAATGGATCACCAGATATTTTCTTCACCACTTTATGCTCCTGAGTAAAAAAGAAGTAACAATTATAACCTCAGACTTCCCAGAATCCTCCTGACCGTTCCAGTCAGGTCTATGTTTTAATTATGGGTACAAGTCGAATTTCACGTCATCCTCTCAGAATCCTCCTCACCTCTCCGGTCAGCAGGTAGATGACCTCCAGGGTGAGGTCCAATATCTTCACAGTCACATGACTTTGGCCTTTCTCCATGTTCATTGATGAGGTCATGTGATCTATTCAGGAAGCTCCTCTCTGCAGACAAATTATAAAGTGAGACTTTTCTGGACTACCGGGTTGAGTAATATCTACACAACGTTCCCCATTGTTCCGTCACCTTCTTCGGCCTCAGTAATCTCACCAAGACCCAAGACCATGACTAGAGACCCAACTATGACCTTTGCCCATTTGCTCTCTTCAAGATAATATTTAATGTTTTTGGTTATTTTTGTTTAGTTTTTTGTTGTGCAAAAAATACCCGGTGACCTTCCTGGAAAACATCCAGTGCTGCATTGTTATCAGTTCCATTGCTCCCAGCTATCTCTGTGGACTACAGAACTCTACCCCTGCATGTTATGTAGAAGAGGAGAGGAAGACGTTTCTGAAGCCCTATCCAGTTTCTGTTCTCCTAATACAGAAAGGTGTGAGAGTGTTCTTACCCTTGGACTGGTCTGAACACATTGATATCACCCTGACAGCCAACTACACCAAACTAGGTCTGGGGGCATCAGGACTGTCAATGAGGCTCATGTGACACAGACAGGACAACCATGCAGGTTACGGGGAAGAGCCAAAGAGAACCAACAACCCTCCACTACGCCATACTTCAGACTTGCAGCATCAGCAAGATCCGTCTTCTTCCTCTTCATATCCTCCTCCAGAGAAGACCTGGTGTCCATTATAGAGAGCCAACAACCCCGAGACAGCATCATGGAAGATGGATCAATGGCTTTATATTTAGGATGTATCCGGTCTATAAATGGCGGCTCTGGATGGACAGTTGGATAAATGGCTCTATATTTAGGATGTATCCGGTCTATAAATGGCGGCTCTGGATGGACGGTTGCATAAATGGCTCTATATTTACCGGGTGTAAACATAAAATAATATCTTCTTACCTCCTCTGCTGCCACTTCGAGCAATGTCTCCTCTCTCTCTACTTCCTCCCAACTCACCTCTGATCCAGTACTTCCTGTTTGTTTCATACATCACTTCCTGTCTGTGCGTTCCACGCTCTATAAGTGAGCTCCCCCACCTTGTGGAGAGTATAAATAACGCAGGGTCAGTTAGGTTTCAGCTTTCTGCCTGCTGTCTCCTGGTTTAGATTTCTGTTGTGTTACATCCATTATGACAAGTCCGATGTGTAGCCCATCACACTCCCGTCCTCCGGTACACCCCTTGAAGTCCGGTGGGTTACACATCGGACTTGTTGACTGGCGGAACCTGTAGGGTTGCCACCTTTTCTTCAAGTGAAACCCGAACACTAGCGACGCGCGGACATTTTGTCTTGGGAGAATGAGTTGTTGAGACTATCTTTAGTGGGGGGGCAGTAGCCCCTATCTTAATTTTGGTTGCCCCCGTCTGCCTGACATCATGTGTCCAGGTTTCTGCTGCCATGAAACCCGGACACAGCATTCAAAACCCGGACTGTCCGGGTGAATCCTGGACAGGTGGCAACCCTAGGAACCTGCCATACATTCCCGTGGGAGAAGAGATCTCCTCCCTGGAATAAGGGCCTTCATCACTTGCTGGGATACACATCCACACACGACGGACCGGGGGGGGTATTGAGTGAACAAGCACTCGTGGAAAACAGAAGCGCATCTAATCCTCAGACACAGCGCGTGCCATAGAACGCATATACGTGAAATTCTCCGTCCTCCATTTTATTTCTCAACCACTTTGTCTTTTCTTTTTTTACCAAACTGTAAACTAAGTCCCGGTTTCAGCTAAAACTGGCCCCCTTCCGAAGGTCCTCTGGTGCGCGCGTGTGTGTCGGTTTGCATTCCTCGCATGATCGCGCTAAACAAAGGGCCTTTATCTTATACAACCGAGAACCCGTCGAAGACACGAGCAAGCGGAAGTCGAGACGGCGCGGGTAAAACTGAGGTGATGTTATTTCCCTCAGAAGATGGCGAGATCCTTTTGGCCCTGACACCGTGGCTGATCTGTTATATCGGGGGTCAGCAACCTTGAACGCTCAGAGAGCCATTTGGACCCGTTTCCCACAGAATAGAGAACACCGGGGGCCACAAAACCCCTTTGACATCTAAAATGAAGATAACACTCCATATATAATTTGTTACCTTTATGCCATGTATAGCATGTATATAGGTATATGTGGGCTTAGTAACGCACTGGACTCTAGGCTTAGTAACGCGCTGGACTCTGGGCTTAGTAACGCGCTGGACTCTGGGCTTAGTAACGCACTGGAATCTGGGCTTAGTAACGCACTGGAATCTGGGCTTAGTAACGCACTGGAATCTGGGCTTAGTAACGCACTGGACTCTGGGCTTAGTAACGCACTGGACTCTGGGCTTAGTAACGCACTGGACTCTGGGCTTAGTAACGCACTGGACTCTGGGCTTAGTAACGCACTGGACTCTGTGCGAAGTCACAGCTCGGAATTCGCCAGACGTCGCGCTGGCGGGTCATTGAGAAAGTGAAAGTAAAACCCCGCCAGGTTCAGTCGTGGAGATTGCTGCCGTCCAAGGAAAAGCCAACACTGACGAAGAAGAATCATTGGGCGATCTGACAGAGAGGGACGGCAACCTGACCACGCACCCAGACAGACAAAACCAGATCAAGCGGGATGAGTCTGGTCAGGTCAACCGAGACTACCAGGAGGGTGACGCTTATCCGTGGCCTACTAGCGACACATACGACGACGCATGCTGTTGTTCCCACTTTCTTATAATACCGCTAACAGGTGACCGCGGAATATTTAGTAGCCGGGAAATGTCACGGATACACATGAATCCAATGATTTGGAGGGGGAGGGGCCCAATACTTTTAGCAATATAGTGTGTGTAGCCAGGGCCGGTTTTAGACTATTTTGCGCCCTAGGCAAGACCAGCTACTTGCACCCCCCCGCCCTCTTCCGTGGCGCATCCCCCCCCC
>NW_017308797.1:53965-55168 GCF_000935625.1 Nanorana parkeri | reverse complement strand
TTCTTCTGCGGGTTAGCTTGTGCAGGCGACAGGGGGATGTAATTTTATTTGAAATAGCCAATAGCAGGCTATTGAAACCCCGCCCACTGAGCAAGGATCAAACCTGAGAGAGGAAGTTGTCTCTCAGTTAGGCTCCTCTGCTCAGTGGGCGGGTTCAATAGCCTGCCATTGGCTTTTGTAACTTGAAATAGACGGGGGGCACCATGGGGGAGGCGGGGTGAATGGTCAAGGCTGCACCCTACTTAGCAGTGCGCCCTAGGCGGCTGCCGAGTGGCAGCGCTGGGCCTGTATGTAGCAGCAGAGTTCAGGCATGTCATCGTACTATGCGTGTACTAGGCAGTGAGCCCTACGTAGCAGTGCGCCCTAGGCGGCTGCCTAGTTTGCCTAGTGGCAGCGCTGGGCCTGTATGTAGCAGCAGAGTTCATGCATGTCATCGTACTATGCGTGTACTAGGCAGTGAGCCCTACGTAGCAGTGCGCCCTAGGCGGCTGCCTAGTGGCAGCACTGGGCCTGTATGTAGCAAGAGTTCAGGCATGTCATCGTACTATGCGTGTACTTCAGAGCCGGTCTTTACATTGATGGAACATTTAGTTCTACATTGGTATATTGACTATTTCTTTATTACAGGCGACTACGAGCCGGTCCAACATTGTGACGTTTTGTATTACTACTTCTCATATTACGTGTGTCATGGCCACACCGGAACTAATGTAGCTTTAGGGCTGAGCCATGGGACACCCTCTTCCCTTCCTTATGTTGGCTATTCGACTCTCATCTTCCTGCCATCGCCGTGACAACAATATGTCTCCGTGTCAATATTTGGATCCATCTATCTATCTCTTCTATCTCCATCCATTGTTACCGACACAGAAGACATTTCCAGAGGATAAGAAAGAAACATAGAACAAAAATCAGCTCCTAATGTTTTATTATTGATGAATGTGACAAACAGACATTTAAATAGAACAACAACATTGTATATACAGAAGTACAAATATTTCTATATTATAACATTGCTATCATCATCATCAATATAAAACAGTCATTTATTTATTATCACAGCTCCTCCCCCACTATCCATTCTCCTCCACCATCCACAATACATTCTCCGACAGCTCTCCTCCACCATCCACACTACATTCTCTGACAGCTCTCCTCCATCATCCACACTACATTCTCCGACAGCTCTCCTCCACCATCCAC
>NW_017308797.1:41674-53069 GCF_000935625.1 Nanorana parkeri | reverse complement strand
ACACTACATTCTCTGACAGCTCTCCTCCACCATCCACACTACATTCTCTGACAGCTCTCCCCCACCATCCACACTACATTCTCTGACAGCTCTCCTCCCACCATCCACACTACATTCTCTGACAGCTCTCCCCCACCATCCACACTACATTCTCTGACATCTCTCCTCCACCATCCACACTACATTCTCTGACAGCTCTCCTCCCACCATCCACACTACATTCTCTGATATCTCTCCTCCACCATCCACACTACATTCTCTGACAGCTCTCCCCCCACCATCCACACTACATTCTCTGACAGCTCTCCTCCCACCATCCACACTACATTCTCTGACAGCTCTCCTCCACCATCCACACTACATTCTCTGACAGCTCTCCCCCACCATCCACACTACATTCTCTGACAGCTCTCCTCCCACCATCCACACTATATTATCTGACAGTTCCTAACAGACCTTGATGTGCATCATATATCACTTGCATTTATCAGCACCCTCTCCCCTAGAAAATCTTAGGCTCATAAATTCATAAAAGTTTATTTGTGAACTTTTTGGTGTCTATTAAGGTCCCCTCTCTGAGTGAAACATTTCCCACACTGTAAACACGAGAAAGGACGCTCACCTGTGTGACTAATCTGGTGTCTAACAAGTTGCCCTTTCTGAGTAAAACCTTTCCCACAATCTAAACAGGCATAAGGACGCTCACCTGTGTGAATTCTCAGGTGTCTAATAAGTTGTCCTCTCTGAGTAAAACACTTCCCACACTTTGAACAATCGAAAGGACGCTCACCTGTGTGAATTCTTTCGTGCTCTAGAAGGTGGGTTTTATGTATGAAACTTTTCCCGCACTCCAAGCATGAATAAGGACGCTCACCCGTGTGACTTCTCTGGTGTCTTAGAAGGTTGTCTTTCTGCATAAAATATTTCCCGCACTCTAAACAAGAGAAAGGGCGCTCGCCTGTGTGAATTCTCTGGTGTCTGAGAAGTCTTCTTTTCTCACAGAAACGCTTCCCACACTCTGCACATAAATAGGGACGCTCACTTTTGTGAGTTTTCTGGTGTGCACCAGTTGGTCTGGTTTTATTGAACGATTCCCCGCACTCTAAAGAGGACCTTGAGCCCTCTCCTGTGTGATCTTCTTTATGGCTTGAAGTAGATTCCTTGGAATTAGATGGATCTCTTGAGTTGTTCTTTTTCCGCACACGGCGTCCATCTGTTGGAGAGCAACATGTCAATCAATGTGATCAGAAGTCTTCATGTCTGTATATAGGAGTCATATATGCTGGTGAGGAACACGACAGGATCTCAGATCTCCGGCCCGGGATTGGAAGTAATCATAACCAAAGATATCAATGTGACTCCGATAAAGGAAACAACACACCCAACCCATACTGAGTAACATCGGAAGTGTGAGGATGGAGATGGACCTTCCTCCCCCCTGTCTTCTTTTAACATATGATGTAAATTTTTACTCACCGTGATATCCTCATTTTGGAGTCCATTGAGGGACACAGGAAGCCTTTCAGGTTATACTGTCACCTACAGGAGCATTAACCCCTTCATGACTGAGCTAGTTTTCAGGTTCTGTTCATAAATGACTGACACATTTTTTACATTTCTGCTGTGTGATTCTTCCACAGCAGTAATATACTTTCTTACTAAATGTACCCACACATATTATATATAGTTTTTAAATACTGGCAAACAACTGTAACAGTAGGCCAGCCGAGGATAACCCCTCTTACTTCTCCTACTACTAGCATTCCTCACTTCTGTAGCAAGCAGTATCCAAAGCATGGTCAAAAAAACATAGCGAGGTAGGACTGTGTCCCTCAATGGACTCCATGAAAAGTTGTTTATGGTGAGTACCAAATTCCCATTTTATATTTTTTCCATGCATTCAGGGGCACAGGAAGTGATTTAGCCATGGGGTGGGTGGACAGCACAGCAAACAAATGCTAAGAAAACAAGAAACAAAATAGGGGACTGAATGAAAGCTCAAAGAGATGCCTGAAGGACCTTAAACCCGAAGCTGGCATCAGATGAGGCCTCAACATCCACCAGGTAGAACATGTGAACAGAAGACCAGGTGGAAGCCTTGTACATCTGGGGAGGATCTGCTTGATTCGAGAAGCCCAAAAAGCACTCACAGATCTAGTAGAGGATATCCCAACCCTCGAGACAATAAACTTGGATCATGGTCTGTCTGAGCCACCTAAAGATGGCGGAAGGAGAAGCTGGTGAACCCATATGGGGACCATCCAGGATAAGAAAAAGAAGATCCCTCTTTCTGAAAGAAGCAGCGGCTGATTGGTGAACTCTCCAATTCCGACAATGGAGAGACATTTTCTTTTGGTGAACATGAGCCCCAACATGATCTTGTCTGACAGGTCAAAGCTCCAGGATATCGATTGGGAGACGAGACTCTGACGATGACCAAGTCCCCTGCATCCATCATGAGCATCTTCAATAACATTCTTATTGAAGATGGATGCCAGCCGTCAGATCGGTGGCTGAATACATTGTTTCTATGTGTGTATCAGATGATGGGGGATGTAGGCGGAGCCTCCGTACTGCTCTCTCCTCTTACCCGGTGATGTGACGGGCGGCTCATTCTCCATCACGACGTCCTTGTAGAGATCCCGGTGTCCTTCTAAATACTCCCACTCCTCCATGGAGAAATAGACAGAGACATCCTTGTAGATATCATCTTACCTGACTGTGTGAAGGTCTACAGGTCCTCAATCATCGATATATCGGATCAGTTTCTATATATAGTGATTATTACTCACCTGTGATGACATTTAGGGATTCTTCCGGTTTTGCCGTCATCCTGATCTCTTCCGTAGACTGCTGATAATCCATCACACACACCTCCTCTTCTTCGTCTTTAATGATCACTTTCACATACATCTGTTCATCTTCATCCTAAACCAAAAGAATGACCGGAAGATAAAATCAAGACGTTCTTATCACCGATAGGCTGAGACTACATAGAAGAGTGTAATCCCATAGAGCAGGGGTAGCAAACCTTCGGCCCTCCAGCTGTGGTGGAACTACGAATCCCACGAGGCATTGCAAGATTCTCACAGCCACGACTCCCGAAGAGAGATGCATCATGGGATTTGTAGTTTCACCACAGCTGGAAGGCCGGAGGTTTTCTACCCCTGCCATAGAGTATGGAGTCACATTTGTGGTCTATTCATCTACCTGATCATGGTGAGGGACGGTGAGATCTTCCTGGGTGGAATCCCCGGAATACAGAGGACGGGGACATCTCTCTGGTGGGTTCCTCTTACTGGATCCATCTGTAGGAAACACACACACTGACTGAATACATTGTTTCTATGTGTGTATCAGATGATGGGGGATCTAGGTGGACCCTCCGTACTGCTCTCTCCTCTTACCCGGTGATGTGAGGGGCGGCTCATTCTCCATCACGACGTCCTTGTAGAGATCCCGGTTTACTTCTAGATACTCCCACTCCTCCATGGAGAAATAGACAGAGACATCCTGACACCTTATAGGAACCTGACACACACAATGATACAGTCACCACCCAGACACGCCCCTTGTCTGTTCCTGGATCATGTCCCAGAATTCCCGGCGCCACTCACCTCTCCCGTCAGCAGTTTAATGATCTTCTGGGTGACTTCTAGAATCTTCTTGGCTCTGTTCACCTCTGTGCTCAGGCGGTGAGGTGGAGGACCTGTGATGGGTGATGTCCGGTGAAGACATCTTCTGGGTGGTAATGATTCAGTGAATGTTTTTTTGATTACATTTTGTTCCTGCGTAAAGAGAAAGTAACAATTATCACCTCAGACTTCCCAGAATCCTCCTCACCTGTCCGGTTAGGTCTGTGTGTGAATTGCATATATAATATTGGGTGATCCTCCCAGAATCCTCCTCACCTCTCCAGTCAGCAGGTAGATGATCTCCAGGGCGAGGTCCAATATCTTCGCAGTCACGTGATTTTGCTCGTTCTCCATCTCTAGTGTTGTGGTCATGTGATCTATTCAGGTCGCTCCTCTCTGCAGATAAATGATAGTTTCCTGGATTGTATCCGGTCTATAAATGGCGGCTCTGGATGGACAGTTGGATAAATGGCTCTATATTTAGGATGTATCCGGTCTATAAATGGCGGCTCTGGATGGACAGTTGGATAAATGGCTCTATATTTAGGATGTATCCGGTCTATAAATGGCGGCTCTGGATGGACGGTTGGATAAATGGCTCTATATTCCTCTTAATGTTTTTCTCACTATCTTCATAAGATGCATCAAATTGAATATGGGGGGACCAAATCTCACCTAAAGGGGGTTACCGGGTGTAAATATAAAATATCTTCTTACCTCCTCTGCTGCCAGTTCCTGCAATGTCTCCTCTCTACTGCCTCCCAACTCACCTCTGACCCGGAACTTCCTATTTGTATCATCCCTCACTTCCTGTCTGAGCGTTTTCCGCACTATAAGCAAGCTCCCCCACCTTGTGGAGATTATAAATAGCGCAGGGTCAGTTAGGTTTCAGCATTTCTGTCCGCAGCCTCGCGGTTATGTGACATCCGTTATTACCGACACAAATTATATTTCCAGACCATTAACAAGAAACATAATAAAAACAACAACAACGATACGCCGATAGCGTTTTATTATTATTGATAAATGTGAAACGAAAGAAAACAAAATCGAAATGTAAAATATAAGAAGATAAATTGTAGGTACAGAAATTTCCCAGAACACACCCCGGTGGATACGTTCTTCCATCCTCCGTGTCTACATCTCACCACCATTGCCCGTTTGTTGGCCAGATATTGATACAATTGTCCATGGATTGTCACCATTGCCAGTTTGTTGGCCAGATATTGATACAATTGTCCGTGGATTGTCACCATTGCCCGTTTGTTGCTCAGATATTGGAACATTTGTCCATGGATTGTCACCATTGCCTGTTTGTTGCCCAGATATTGATACAATTGTCCATGGATTGTCACCATTGCCCGTTTGTTGGCCAGATATTGATACAATTGTCCATGGATTGTCACCATTGCCCGTTTGTTGCTCAGATATTGGAACATTTGTCCATGGATTGTCACCATTGCCTGTTTGTTGCCCAGATATTGATACAATTGTCCATGGATTGTCACCATTGCCCGTTTGTTGGCCAGATATTGATACAATTGTCCATGGATTGTCACCATTGCCCGTTTGTTGCCCAGATATTGGAACATTTGTCCATGGATTGTCACCATTGCCCGTTTGTTGCCCTTGAATTGTGCCAATGACCAGCGTGGTCACTTACGTACTACCACCACCGTGTAGTTCTACCATTGTACAATATGTGGACCTATCTGCCCCTTCTCCCCCGGATATTCTGAGGCTCGTAACAAAGGTTCCTTGGTATGGTGATGTCTTTGGGTTCCCGGGTCTGTAATCTATTATGAGGAGCTCCGCCTCACCGTGCTGGATTATTATTTTATATGGTGGAGAATGAAAAGAAGAACTCCAATGTTGACGGAAGGGAGATAGTTTTCTGCAGCAGGCATATGTCATCCCTGGACTCCACCTATAGTATTGGGGTACTAACCTCCCACTGACAAAAATGACGGGGAACTATTCCCCCCACTGACGGGGAACTATTCCTCCCACTGACACCAATGATGGGGCACTATTCCTCCCACTGACACCAATGACGGGGAACTATTCCCCCCACTGACACCAATGATGGGGCGCTATTCCCCCCACTGACACCAATGATGGGGCAATATTCCTCCCACTGACACCAATGATGGGGCACTATTCCTCCCACTGACACCAATGATGGGGCAATATTCCTCCCACTGACACCAATGATGGGGCATTCCTTCCACTGGCGATGGGCTGGTACTTTTGCTAGGATGTATCCCTTTATGAATTAATTTTTTAGCACACAATTGTCCCCTGAATTGAAAGATTCAAGGGGGTTAAGTACCACCGTACATTTGTCAATAGCATCAGCAAGTGTGTGTCCTCTGATGTCTATTTAGACTCCCTTTAAACCTAAAACACTTATCGCACTCTGAACATGAGAAAAGGCCCTCGCCTGTGTGAATTTTCCGGTGCGCAGCAAGGCACACTTTTCTAGCAAAACATTTCCCACACTCTAAACAAGCGAATGGGCGCTCGCCTGTGTGAATCCGCTGGTGTTCAATAAGTACAGCTTTTTGAAGGAAACTTTTTCCACACTCTGAACAGGAATAGGGACGCTCGCCCGTGTGTCTTCGCTGGTGAACAACAAGATCTCCTTTATGAATGAAACATTTCCCACACTCTGTACATCCGAAAGGACGCTCCCCTGTGTGAATTTTCTGGTGCTTATCAAGTTTTCCTTTCTGATTGAAACCTTTCCCGCACTCTGAACATGAGAAAAGAGGCTCACCTGTGTGAACTCTCAGGTGACTAGCAAGGTATTCTTTCCTAGAGAAACGCTTACCACACTCTGAACAAGAGAAAGGCAATTCACCCGTGTGAATTCTCTGGTGTGTAATAAGTACAATTTTCTGAGTAAAACGCTTCCCGCAATCTGAACATGAATAAGGACGCTCTCCCGTGTGAATTCTCTGATGCCTAACAAGGTCTCCTTTCTGAACAAAACTTTTCATGCACTCTAAACAAGAGAAAGGGCGCTCACCTGTGTGAACTTTTTGGTGCTCAATAAGAACCCCTTTCCGAGGGAAACTTTTCCCGCACTCTGAACATGAATAAGGACGCTCGCCTGTGTGAATTCTTTGGTGTAAAAGAAAGTATCCTTTCTGGGGGAAACATTTTCCACACTCTGAACATGAGTAGGGCCGCTCAGCCGTGTGATTTTTCTGGTGTCTAATTAGTGCCTTGTTGTAGGTGAAAGTTTTCCCGCACACCGAACATGACAACATACTCTTGCCTGGGTGAACCCCTTCATGGATTAAAGAAGACTCCTTGGGATTAGATGAGTCTGTTGATCTGTCCGCACTCGGAGATCTAAGATGGAAGTCTGAAGTCCTAGTAGGGATTGGATCAGAAGATTCCTCAGCATTTGGGTGGTTCAAGGATCTTGCCAACTGGTTAGTGTTCCCTCCTGGAGAATATTCCCCAATGCCATGATCTTCATTGTATTCTGGAGATATATGAAGATGTTCCTCAGAGGAATTCCTTTTCCGCACATTGTGTCCATCTGTGGGAAAGCAAATGTTAGGGGGATGGGTGCAATCATAACGCCAAAACTAGGAAAAGGGACACAATACACGCAGACTAGGCTGGACAGCGGAATACGGCACTGACCCCATTCTTCTGGTGAAGGACAGTGATGGACCTTCTACCTTATTTCTTGGAACCAAGACAACGTGCTGAGGAGCAGAGATGGACTGTTCATATGGTGTGCAGCAGTGAAGGGGAATCAGGTGAAAGTGGCCTCAAGCCGGGCTCCCGATATCACAAAGTGGCGCACATATTGTTTGGGGCAGGGGTGCACGCAGTTTATGTGTTAAGATCTTTCAAATGACGAGCTTCATGAGATCTACCAACGAAAAAAAAACCTCCCTTGCGCTCCTTCTCTCCCCTGTCTGTCTCTCCTCACTGTCTCTCCTCTCTCCTCTGGCTGTCTCTCCTCGCTCTCTCTCCCCACTCTCTCCCTTGGCTGTCTCTCCTCTCTCCTCTGGCTGTCTCTCCTCGCTCTCTCTCCTCACTGTCTCTCCTCTCTCCCTTGACTGTCTCTCCTCACTGTCTCTCCTCTCTCCCGTGGCTGTGTCTCCTCGCTGTCTCCTGGCTGTCTCTCCTCTCTCTCTCTCTCCTCTGGCTGTCTCTCCTCTCTCCCTTGGCTGTCTCTCCTCGCTCTCTCTCTCTCTCTCCTCTATCCCCTGGCTGTATCTCCTCTCGCCCCTGGCTGTCTCTCCTTGCTCTCTCTAAAGTCGCTGCTCTGCAATATTACAGAACAGCGGGAAGTTAGACCTCGTACTTTTCCTCCATTCGTGCTCAGCCCTCCATCCTAAAGTCGCTGCTCTCATGCTGTCGGCCTTCATGTGTCATACGCAGCAGACGGGGGAGGGGCTAAACAGACCGTAGGAGGGTTCTCGGGATGGTGAGCCGACTTACATTCCTGATCTACCAGCATCAGCTTTGTGAGCTACTGGGTGGATCACCGTCTACCTAATGGGCACCCCTGGTTTAGTGTATGTAATGCTCCAAAAAAACTGGAGAAGACTTTGGATCCAACATGCTACATGTGCTGGTCAGAGACTGAGGACATACTTCACTAGAGGTTCAAGGACGATGAAAAAGTTAGACATTGGACAAACTACAAAAATTAAGTCAAATAAGCGTGATCAGGTTCTGAATAAAAAGGTACCACACCCCTAATGTATCAAGTCAACAAAATAAAAGGGAGGAGGCGGGGCCGTGTGGTGATAGTTGATCCACCTCCTGGGTTCCTGATTGGCCAGGAAGCCGCCTCCATGCTGATTGCCCGGGAAGCTGGCTCCATGCCAGCAGAAGCACCCGCATTGGTACCCGGTATCGGCAAGTACAGAAAGCAAAATACCGGTACATCCCTGGTAGATGGTCAGAGACCATGGGCATACTATAGTAGAAGGTCGGAGAGGGTGGGCATACAATGATAGATGGTCAAAGATAGTAGATATACTACAGAAGATGGTCAGAGACCGTGGACATTCTATAGGAGATGGTCAGAGAATGGGGCCATGCTACAGTAAATGGTCAGAGACATACCACAGTAGATGGTCATAGACAGTGGACTTTCTTTAGGAGGTGGTCAGAGAGTGGAAACATGCCACAAGATATATATATATACATACACACACACATACATATACACATACACATACACACACACACGGCTGCCAATATTAAAAGGAGAACTATGGGGTGAGGGCTTTCCCCCGTAGTTCTCCTTAGGGTAACGGGAGGACACAAACTAGCGTCCTCCCGTCACCCTAAGCTCAGTATATAGGGAGCTACAGCTCGCGGTATACTGAGACGCCGCAGCCAAAGCGGATCCCGACAATTATGTCTGGATCCGCCCAGCTGCTTGAGTGACAGCTGGCACTGCCTATCTAGAGGCAGAGCCAGCAGTGCGCGCCCCCTCCCGTTCCGCCAGTCAGCGCTGGAGGATCGGAGCGGGGAGGGGGGAATCCAGCCCCTCCCCCTGTCATGGCAGAGAGATGTGACAGGATCGAGAGGTGAGCGAACGCCGGTATGTGTTCGCTCACCTCCCGATCTACTGAGCCGACCTGTGACAGTTTCATTGTCACAGGTCGGCTAGAACTATGAGGAGAGTGAAAAGCACTCACCTCATAGTTCTCCTTTAAATTTAAAAATGGATGAATGTTGTTCCCGGGATTTTTCGGCCTTTCTTTTGTTCAACAGCTGCTTTAGAGTCAATGCAATGGATACGTGAATTGTTCACAGCTACATAGTTAGTTAAAGTAGAAAAAAAAAGACACAAGTCCATCAAGTCCAATCAAGGAGGACCTTATACCCAAAGTTCTCATTTTCATTTTACTTCTGTTTCTGTTTTAGTGTTTATGACTTACTTGTGTCCAAACGTAGAGAAGATTCCTCCTGTTTACTCTTCATCACCATCATCTCCCCCTCCTCCATAGACTGCTGAGCTCCACTCACCAACGTCTCTTCTTCTTCTTTAACCCCAACTTTGATGTCTTTCAGTTCTTCACCCTAAAAAACCCCAAAGATGAGAATTATAAAAAAAGGATCAACATTGCATTTATTTTTAAGGTCCACATTCTCAGTCCCACCTACCTGATCATGGTGAGGGATCTCCTGATGTTCCTGTGTGGAATCCTGGGAATACAGAGGACGAGGACATCTCTCTGGTGGGTTCTTCTTACTGGATCTATCTGTAGGAAACACACACACTGACTGAATACATTGTTTCTATGTGTGTATCAGATGATGGGGGATCTAGGTGGACCCTCCGTACTGCTCTCTCCTCTTACCCGGTGATGTGAGGGGCGGCTCATTCTCCATCACGACGTCCTTGTAAAGATCATGCTACCAGATGAGGTGAAGGTCTACATATCCTCAATCATCGATCCATATACCTAACCAGTTTCTGTATTTAGTAATCATTACATTACCTGTGCCGATAGCTATAGAAGGTTCCTCTTGTTTGACTTTTGCCATCATCCCAACTTCTTCCGTAGACTGCTGATGAACCATCAAAGATGTCACTTCTTCTTCCTCTTTAACCTCAACTTGTATATACATCTGTTCTTCATGCTGAACCAAGAGTATGATATAAAAAAAAAATGTAACAGTATCCCGAGACTACACAGAAGAGGATAATTCTCATAGTGTCTAGATTACTTTTTGGGTCCCATCCACCTACCTGATCATGGTGAGGGACGGTGAGATCTTCCTGTGTGGAATCCCGGGAATACAGAGGACGGGGACATCTCTCTGGTGGGTTCCTCTTACTGGATCCATCTGTAGGAAACACACACACTGACTGAATACATTGTTTCTATGTGTGTATCAGATGATGGGGGATCTAGGTGGAGCCTCCGTACTGCTCTCTCCTCTTACCCGGTGATGTGAGGGGCGGCTCATTCTCCATCACCACGTCCTTGTAGAGATCCCGGTGTCCTTCTAGATACTCCCACTCCTCCATGGAGAGATAGACAGAGACATCCTGACACCTTATAGGAACCTGACACACACAATGATACAGTCACCACCCAGACACATCCCTTGTCTGTTCCTGGATCATGTCCCAGAATTCCCGGCACCGCTCACCTTTCCCGTCAGCAGCTCGATGATCTTCTGGGTGACTTCTAGAATCTTCTTGGCTCTGTTCTCCTCTGTGGTCAGGCAGGAAGGTGGAGGCTCTGTGATGGGTGATGTCTCATGAAGAGAGCCGCTGGGTGTTATTGGCTCACCGGGTATTATACTCCGTACCTTATAACGCTGTTTTAAGAGCTGAAGTTACAATCATCGCTACAAACTACCCAGAAGCCTCCTGACATATATCAAATAATATCTTGTTACCTGCCAGTTCCAGCAATGTCTCCTCTCTACTTCCTCTCAACTCACCCAGAACGTCCCTTGATATGTGATATCACTTCCTGTCTACACATTACATCACTTCCTGCCTCCACATTACATCACGTCCTATCTTTGCGTTCCACTGACAATAAGCGAGATCTCCGCCTTGTGGAGATTCTGTACACTGCAGTCCATGTTATGTTTTATCCTTCTGTCCACCGGTCATCTATTTCAACTGCACAGATTATGTCTCGGTTATGATCCAGACAATAAAGAAAAAATGGAATAAAAAAATACCAATAATTTCAACGTGTTTTATTATTTATAAAATACAATATTATACATTTATATATATATATATA
>NW_017308797.1:32270-33873 GCF_000935625.1 Nanorana parkeri | reverse complement strand
TGGCGGCTCTGGATGGACAGTTGGATAAATGGCTCTATATTTAGGATGTATCCGGTCTATAAATGGCGGCTCTGGATGGACAGTTGGATAAATGGCTCTATATTTAGGATGTATCCGGTCTATAATTGGCGGCTCTGGATGGACAGTTGGATAAATGGCTCTATATTTAGGATGTATCCGGTCTATAAATGGCGGCTCTGGATGGACAGTTGGATAAATGGTTCTATATTTAGGATGTATCTGTGCACATCTTATAATCTATATTATTACCTCCTCTGCTGCCAGTTCCAGCAATGTCTCCTCTCTACTTACTCCCAACCGGTACTTCCTGTTTGTATCACACATTACTTCCTGTCTGAGCGTTCCACACACTATAAATGGACTCCCCACCTTGGGGAGAACATGAACACCGTAGGATGTGTTACGTTTCATCCTTTTATAAATGTGAAACTAAAAGAATGAAAACCATTCAAAATCAAATTTTATAAAGTACATTTACACTTTTATATCAATTTGATTTCTTAACATTGATGGTAAGATCGTTATCGATATTACATTGATTTTCTTTATTATCACAAACGGAGATTACGAAACAAATGTTTAATATCGATTGTGATTTAATATTTACAATATTCCTGAAACGAAATCATACGTGAGGAATAGAAATGAGTTCCTGCCACAGATTGTGACTTTCACTTCTGGAGAATCCAATCACCGGGAATGAATGTACGAGGGAAGGATAGGCAACTCTCATCAGATCCGGTCTCCTCCGGGGTTTTACATTGCAATGATGAATACATTCTTTGACAGCTCTCCTCCCACCATCCACACTACATTCTCTGACAGCTCTTCTCCACCATCCACACTACATTCTCTGACAGCTCTCCTCCCACCATCCACACTACATTCTCTGACAGCTCTCCTCCACCATCCACACTACATTCTCTGACAGCTCTCCTCCCACCATCCACACTACATTCTCTGACAGCTCTCCTCCCACCATCCACACTACATTCTCTGACAGCTCTCCTCCACCATCCACACTACATTCTCTGACAGCTCTCCTCCCACCATCCACACTACATTCTCTGACAGCTCTCCTCCCACCATCCACACTACATTCTCTGACAGCTCTCCTCCCACCATCCACACTACATTCTCTGACAGCTCTCCTCCACCATCCACACTACATTCTCTGACAGCTCTCCTCCACCATCCACACTACATTCTCTGACAGCTCTCCTCCACCATCCACACTACATTCTCTGACAGCTCTCCTCCACCATCCACACTACATTCTCTGACAGCTCTCCTCCACCATCCACACTACATTCTCTGACAGCTCTCCTCCACCATCCACACTACATTCTCTGACAGCTCTCCTCCACCATCCACACTACATTCTCTGACAGCTCTCCTCCACCATCCACACTACATTCTCTGACAGCTCTCCTCCACCATCCACACTACATTCTCTGACAGCTCTCCTCCACCATCCACACTACATTCTCTGACAGCTCTCCCCATAGTGTCCACACTACATTCTCTGACAGCTCTCCTCCACCATCCACACTACATCTCTGACACCTTTCCCCCCCCCTCT
>NW_017308797.1:28155-31925 GCF_000935625.1 Nanorana parkeri | reverse complement strand
CTGACAGCTCTCCTCCCACCATCCACACTACATTCTCTGACAGCTCTCATCCACCATCCACACTACATTCTCCCACCGCTCTCCCACTACATTCTCTGACAGCTCCCCCCACCATCCACACTACATTCTCTGACAGCTCTCCTCCACCATCCACACTACATTCTCCAACAGCTCTCCCACTACATTCTCTGACAGCTCTCCCCACCATCCACACTACATTCTCTGACAGCTCTCCTTCCACCCGATGAAAGCCACCATACAAAATTAGCTGTGTGTATTCTGATGTCTAATAAGATTTCCTTTAAGTGTAAAACTTTTCCCACAGACTGTACAAGGGAAAGGGCGCTCCCCTGTGTGACTTCTCTGATGTTCAATAAGTACTTGTTTCTGAGTGAAACTTTTGCTGCACTCCGAGCAGGAAAAGGGACGTTCACCTGTGTGAGTTCTCTGGTGTCTACGAAGTTTTGCATTCTCAGTGAAACATTTTCCACACTCTGAACATGAATAAGGATGCTCGCCTGTGTGACTCCTCTGGTGTATAAGAAGCTTTTCTTTCTCAGTGAAACATTTCCCACAGTCTGAACATGAAAAAGGATTATCACTCGTGTGAATTTTCTGGTGTGAAAGAAGCACGCTTTTCTGAATAAAACATTTCCCGCACTCTGAACAGGAGTAAAGACACTCGCCGGTGTGAATTCTCTGGTGCATTACAAGATCTCTTTTTTTAAAGAAATATTTTCTGCACTCTGAACATGAGAAAGGATGCTCGCCTGTGTGAATCCTCTGATGTCTAAGAAGTTTTCCTTTATGAGCAAAACTTTTCCCACACACTGTACACGAAAAAGGACGTTCACCCGTGTGAATTTTCTGGTGCCCAAAAAGGCTTTCTTTCCGAGAAAAACATTTTCCACACTCTGAACACGAAAAAGGATTTTCGCCAGTGTGTGTTCTTTGGTGCGCAAGAAGTGCGCTTTTGTGAGCGAAACTTTTCCCGCAATCGGAACAGGAAAAAGGACGCTCGCCTGTGTGACTTCTCTGGTGTATGCGAAGGTGTGATTTCTGGGTAAAACACTTCCCGCACTCTAAACAAGGGAAAGGTCGCTCGCCTGTGTGACTTCTCTGGTGTGCAAGAAGTACTTTTTTCTCAGTGAAACTTTTTCCGCACTCCGAACACGAATAAGGACGCTCGCCCGTGTGAATTCTCTGGTGTACAACAAGGGTTTGTTTTTCACCAAATCTTTTCCCGCACTCTGAACACGAGAAAGGACGCTCGCCACGGTGGCCTTTTTGGTGTCTAAGCAGGTATCTGTTTTCGGCAAAGGATTTCCCACACTCTGGACATGGAAATGAACTTCTCCCTGGCTGAAGGTCTTCATGGCCTAATTTGGGATCAGATGGATCTGTTGAGGAATCTGCACTGTGAGACGTCAGGTGGATATCTGGAGTAACAGTCTGTGATTGGTCAGAAGGTTCCTCAGGATTAGAGGGATCCATCGATGTCTCTGAATGGGAAGGTCTGTGATGTCTATTATGAGTATTGGGATTCACTGCTGGAAAAAGTTGTGTGATGTCATCATCTTCTGCTTTGCAATCTGGAGATATAATAAGATGTCCCTCCGACGTATTTATATTCCAGAAATGGTGTTCATCTGTTGGAAAAGCAATTTTTAAATAAAGTTTATACAATTTTGTTCATATCTTACATTCCAATAAAGAAAATCATCATCATACGTTTAATAATGTGGACATATTCTACAGCAGGGCTCACGTCTTGGAAACAGTAGAGTGAAGAATGGAGATAGACCTTCCTCTATATCATGTCTTGGAAGCAGTAGAGTGAAGAATGGAGATAGACCTTCCTCCACCTCATGTCTTGGAAGCAATGGACTGAAGAATGGAGATAGACCTTCCTCCACCTCATGTCTTGGAAACAATAAAGTGAATAATGGAATAATGGAGATAGACCTTCCTCCACTTCATGCCGTGGAAACAATAGACTGAAGAATGGAGATAGACCTTCCTCCACCTCATGTCTTGGAAGCAATGGACTGAAGAATGGAGATAGACCTTCCTCCACCTCGTGTCTTGGAAACAATAAAGTGTAGAATGGAGATAGACCTTCCTCCACCTCGTGTCTTGGAAACAATAAAGTGAAGAATGGAGATAGACCTTCCTCCACCTCATGTCTGTGTTATACACAAACGTGACACTCATTGAAGTAAAATGAAGATGACTTACTTGTGTCGGTATGTAGAGAAGATTCCTCCTGTTTACTCTTCACCATCATCTCCCCCTCCTCCATAGACTGCTGAGCTCCTCCCACCAAAGTCTCTTCTTCTTCCTCTTTGACCTCAACTTTGATGTATTCCAGTTCTTCATCCTAAACCCCAAAGATGATGAAATACAATTATTATTGTTACCTCTTGTTTGTGATTTTATCGTTTGCATTTCGTTGACTATTATTTGTTACTTGTGGCTGTTGGTGGGGTTGCTTGTGGTTACTTGTTTTTGGTGTGGCTAATAAACTGTTAGCTCATAAGAATTGTCTGGTGTGGTCACACATTTGGTCCTCCCGTATAGATACCTGTACGCGGTGTGGGGACACCCGTGCACGGTATCCTGACAGTCTGGCTTATTGCGGAGGGTTTATGTCAAGTTGTATACAGGCCACAGGGGAACGTATAGCAGGGACAAGACACATAGCGTAGAATAGTGTTTTAAGACCATATGCCCAGTCCCACCTACCTGATCCTCGTGGGGGACGGTGAGATCTTCCTGTGTGGAATCCCGGGAATACAGAGGACGGGGACATCTCTCTGGTGGGTTCCTCTTACTGGATCCATCTGTAGGAAACACACACACTGACTGAATACATTGTTTCTATGTGTGTATCAGATGATGGGGGATGTAGGCGGAGCCTCCGTACTGCTCTCTCCTCTTACCCGGTGATGTGAGGGGCGGCTCATTCTCCATCACGACGTCCTTGTAGAGATCCCGGTGTCCTTCTAGATACTCCCACTCCTCCATGGAGAGATAGACAGAGACATCCTGACACCTTATAGGAACCTGACACACACAATGATACAGTCACCACCCAGACACATCCCTTGTCTGTTCCTGGATCATGTCCCAGAATTCCCGGCACCACTATGAAGGCTCTTAACCAATTTCTACTTTAGCTAAAATGTAAACAAATATGCAAACTTTTGTCAATTGTGAAAAGTTAATGTAATGTGATCCTCCCAAAATCCTCCTCACTATCCTAGTCAGCAGGTAGATGATCTCCGGTGGGAGGTGCCTCTGGTTTTCATTCCCCCTCATCGAAACTGTCATGTGATATACGCAAGACTCTGACATAGTTGCCAAGTGTCCTGGATCTTGGAGGGAGGCGAGGTGACCGGGGAGAGATGAGCTTTGACCAGGAAGGGGGTAAGAGATGGGAATTAGGGATGCTCTGGGAGCAGAGATACATTAAAGCTGAATGGGGCCCTAGGAAAGTAGCAGCTTTGGCACTCCACCCTATCACTTTGATTTACATTGATGAGGGTTGCAATAGGCACAGAAGAGGTCAATGGAGGGAGTGGCACAATACAATGTGGTTGGGGGTGAGGAGGATGGGAGGGATACGATGGGACTCAGGGTGAGGTGGATGAGAGGGATACGATGTGATCGGGGTGAGGTCGGTGGGAGGGATCCGATGTGACTGGGGTGAGGTGGGTGGGAGGGATATGATGTGGCAGGGGGTGAGGTGAGTGGGAGGGATACTATAT
>NW_017308797.1:22729-28081 GCF_000935625.1 Nanorana parkeri | reverse complement strand
TATTACCTCCTCTGCTTCCACTTCCAGCAATGTCTTCTCTCTACTTCCTCCCGACTCACAGCTATCCAGGAACTTCCTGTGTGCACCTTATATAACCTCCTGTTTTGACATCACTTCCTGTCTGAGCGTTCCACTCGCATGAAGTGAGATGACCACCTCGTGGTGATTTGAATAACTCCACCCTACGTTACACTTCAGTATTCGGCCTGCTGCCTATTGGCTCGTTCTTCGGATGTGTTGCAAATATTAAAACCAAATTGAATAAATATTCTGAAAATGAATCTCTCCGGAGTTCCATGTCTTTATGGACCTTGCTTTGTGCACTGGTGCGCGGTCATGTTGGAACAGGAAGGGGCCGTCCCCAAACTCCTCCCACAAAGTCAGGAGCATGAAATTGTCCAAAATGTCTTGGTGTGCTGATGCCTTAAGAGTTCCCGTCACTGGAACTAAGGGGCGGAGCCCAACCCTTGAAACACAACCCCCGCCCCCCATAATCCCCCCTCCACCAAACCTTACATTTGGCACAATGCAGTCAGGCAAGTACCGTTCCCCCGGCAACCGCCAAACCCAGACACGCCCATCGGATTGCCAGACAGAGAAGCGTGATTGGTCACTCCAGAGACCACGCCTCCACTTCTCTAGAGTCCGGTGGCGGCGCGCTTTACACCACGGCATCCCACGCTTTGCATTGCACTTGGTGATGTGCGGCTTGGATGCAGCTGCTCGGCCATGGAAACCCATTCCATGAAGCTCTCAGCGCACTGTTGTTGTGCCAATCTGAAGGCCGCATGGAGTTTGGAGGTCTGTAGCTATTGGCTCTGCAGACAGTTGGCGACTTCTGCGCACTGTGCGCTTCAGCGTGCGCTGACCCCGCTCTGTCATGTGACGTGGCCGACCACTTCCTGGCTGAGTTGCTGTTCTTCCCAGTTGCTTCCACTTTGTTATAATCCCAGTAACAGGTGACCGCGGAATATTTAGTAGCCAGGAAATGTCACGGACGGACTTATTGCACAGGTGAGAACCTATCACGGCCCCACGCTTGTAGTCACCGAGCTCCTGAGAGCGACCCGTTCTCTCACCAATGTCTGTAGAAGCTTCAGCGTGCCGGGGTGCCTCGTCCTATACACCTGTGGCCATGGAGGGGACTGGAACACCGGAATCTAATGATTTGTAGTGGGAGGGGCCCAATACTTTTGGCAATATAGTGTATATGCTGTAGAGAACTGCATGTGATACCTAGAGTACCTTTTCCCCCACTAACCAATAACGGGACGCATAGTACAGAGACATTGTATAATAACTGCAAGTGACATGGAGATCGAGTTGTTTATGGGATACAAATACACAAAATAAGCCGCTTTGTGGTTCGGAAAACATTTTTATTGAAGCTATTAATATGACCTATTGGGTTGATGCAACATCGTGAAGTCCTGGGTCTTCCAAGGCTGCTCTCTATCGTCCGGGGTAACCAGTGGGGGCCCGAGATAGTCCAAAGAAAGAAGTGCCGATGAGAGCGCCACAAAGTTCATCGGAAAAACAGGAACGCGTTTCGGGGGCTCACAGATCCCACTTCATCAGGGCTTATGATGATGACGCTTGGTGGTGTATTGGACAAAAGACGTGAAACTATACTGGGCTCTCGCCAGTGGCGGTTCACCTGTGTTATTTCTCCGGAAAGAGAGAAATATACTTTTCAGGGTGAGAAAGACTCCTCCCACCAAAGTCCACCTGTAACTGATGTCAACAGCATTATCAGCTGTGTGTACTCTGGTGTCTAATCAGATTTCCTTTAAGGGAAAAACTTTTCGCGCACTCCGAACAAGAGAAAGGGCGCTCCCCCGTGTGACTTCTCTGGTGCTCGGTAAGTAGTTCTTTGCGAGTAAAACTTTTTTCACACTCTGAACATGCAAAAGGACGCTCGCCTGTGTGAGTTCTCTGGTGCCGGCGAAGTTTCGCCTTCTCGGTAAAACTTTTATCGCACTCTGAACACGGAAAGAGACGCTCGGTCATGTGAGTTCTCTGGTGTCTCTGAAGGCTTTCTTTCCATGTGAAGCTTTTCCCGCACTCCGAACAAGAGAAAGGCCACTCGCCTTTGTGACTGCCCTGGTGAGCAATAAGGCTTCCCTTCTGGTTAAAACTTTTCCCGCACTCTGCACACGAGAACGGACGCTCACCCGTGTGAAGTCTAAGGTGTGATAAAAGTATGCATTTCTTGGTAAATCGTTTCCCGCACTCTTCACATGGATAAGGACGCTCCCCTGTGTGACTTCTCTGGTGCGTTAGAAGCCTACTTTTCTCGGTGAAACATTTCCCACACTCTGAACATGAATGAGGACGGTCAGCCCTGTGAATTCTCTGGTGTGCCAGCAGTTTTTTTTTCACAGTGAACAGTTTCCCGCAATCTGAACACGAAAGAGGATTCTCATTCTTGTGAGTTTTCTGGTGTATGACAAGTTCTCTTTTTTTAGTGAAGGATTTTCCACACTCTGGGCATGAAAAGGTCACACTGGTGTGAGATCTGAGATGTATAAGAAGTTCGGATTTCATCTTGAACGATTCCCCGCACCCCAAACACGAGAATGGTTTCTCTCCTGTGTGAACCCCTTCATGGCTTACAGAAGATTCCTTGGGATTGGATGGACCTGTTGTATCTGCTCTAGGAGAAGATTGTATTATACCGTCATCCTCTGACTTACACTCTGCAGATAATATAACATGTCCGTCTGAGACATTCCCGACATAGCGTCCATCTGGGGAAAGAAATAACATGTCAATAATGGAGATGGACCTTCATATGGTGTACAGTGTCTCCTCCTCATTTGTTGGGGACATGACGTTATATTGGGGAATGGAGATGGACCTTCATATGGTGTACAGTATCTCCTCCTCATTTGTTGGTCACATGACGTTATATTGAGGAATGGAGATGGACCTTCATATGGTGTACAGTATCTCCTCCTCATTTGTTGGTCACATGACGTTATATTGAGGAATGGAGATGGACCTTCATATGGTGTACAGTATCTCCTCCTCATTTGTTGGGAACCCGATGCAGATATGTTTTCTTCAACACATGATGTAATTAGACATACTTTCTACTTCGGGAAGTGAAATAAAAAAAGTGCAGTTTCAGCATTTACTGATTATCACTAACCTGTGTCTATATGTAGAGAAGATTCCTCCTGTTTAGTCTTCACAATCATCTCCCCCTCCTCCATAGACTGCTGAGCTCCACTCACCAACGTCTCTTCTTCTTCCTCTTTTATCTCAACTTTAATGTATTTAAATTCTTCATCCTAAATCCACAATATGACTTGTTAAAAGATATCACATAGAAGAATGTTTTAGGTCTAAATGCTCAATCTTGTCTACCTGATCATGGTGGGGGATGGTGAGATGTTCCTGGGTGGAATGCCGGGAATACAGAGGACGGGGACATCTCTCTGGTGGGTTCCTCTTACTGGATCCATCTGTAGGAAACACACACACTGACTGAATACATTGTTTCTATGTGTGTATCAGATGATGGGGGATCTAGGTGGACCCTCCGTACTGCTCTCTCCTCTTACCCGGTGATGTGAGGGGCGGCTCATTCTCCATCACCACGTCCTTGTAGAGATCCCGGTGTCCTTCTAAATCCTCCTCCACAGAGACAGTAACGGCCTGACACCTTATAGGAACCTGCCACACACAATGATACAGTCACACCCCAGACACATCCCTTGTCTGTTCCTGGATCATGTCCCAGAATTCCCGGCACCTTCCATCACCACGTCCTTGTAGAGATCCCGGTGTCCTTCTAAATCCTCCTCCACAGAGACAGTAACGGCCTGACACCTTATAGGAACCTGACACACACAATGATACAGTCACCACCCAGACACATCCCTTGTCTGTCCCTGGATCATGTCCCAGAATTCCCGGCACCGCTCACCTCTCCCGTCAGCAGCTCAATGACCCCCTTGATGACTTCTAGAATCTTCTTGACACGGTTTACCTCTGTTGTCAGTGAGTTGGAGGCTCTGTGATGGGTGACGTTCCTTCAAAGCAGCTCCAGGTTGTTAATGACTCGCTTTAATGACTATTTCTAATCCTGTGGAAAGAGAAAAAGTTCTCAATACCTGTCTGAGGAAGCCCCGTCTGTGGGAGGGGCGAAACGCGTCACGGGTGTTTAGCACAGGCTTTCTCTTCCTTTTGTGACTGCTCCGCCTGAGACATGTCTGCATTTCCAAAGCCTTTGATTACTTTGCAATAAGACCCTTCGGAACCGGCTTAGAGTCTATCAACTCTCCCATGGGGAATTCATGGATAACAAACAACAGTTGAACCTCACCAACCAGGCTCTCCCGTACACACGGATGGAGATTGGTCTAGGCGAGGTGAAACTACCGTCAACTCTTTTTCTCTTAGAACACCGTACAAACATCCTTGGAGGATCCTTCGGCTCATTTACAGGATAAAATCTCTCCTCTTCCTATATGATCAAGTGGATTAAAATCGAGGAGAAACCTATCCGGCTAATTGAACACAGCTATCTAGTTAAGGCAACGATTTGCTACATCCATCGTATCCAGCCGAGGTAGCACTTACACCTCCTGATACCTGTGTTCCTCTTCAACCCAGTCATCAAAACTCAAGTTTCAACTCTGTTTTGTATACACATGTATCTGTTTGTCTGATTAATACATTTTTTGATATTCTGTGTACGTAAAGTCTAAATATATAAATTTTATCTTCTACCGAATAAATACATTTATACTTTTTCATCACTTAGTTGTTACGTAGATTGTGTAAAGGATGGTGGGATCCCCTTTTTGGGGAAAACTTCTTTTTTAAACTTCTAATAGTTAGGGGACCCCCATTCACATTGATCATATTGGAGATATTGTGCATATACCTTCCCTTCCCCGTTTTATTGTTTGAAAGTTCTAAATACCAATACAAACCCGGAATCCTTCTGACCCGTCCAATGTTCTCCGTCTTTTAATGTGTTTTTAGGTCTAAAACCTTTCGTTTTGGATGGAGTAGGGAAGGGCTTCAATGTCTTTCAGGATTCCCTTTGCTATTCGTTGTCTTCGTTGGAGAGATTCATCATCTCCATTTGTCCCGGTGACCATTGTAGCCCGGACTTAAAGTGAGGAAAAATGCTAAATTTTGTGCGGTCGCCAAAAAAATTGGTCATGTGATTCTACTCTTTGTAGACAGATGCATAGTTGCCAAATGTACGGGGTCCTATAGGGTGGTGAATTGCAAGGAGAGATGCACTGCGATGGCGGGTGAGGTGCATTGGAGGGATGCACTCTATGTCAGGGGAGGAGGTGACTGAGAGGAGGAGGAGGAGGTGACTGAGAG
>NW_017308797.1:18687-19005 GCF_000935625.1 Nanorana parkeri | reverse complement strand
GGGAGGAGGAGGAGACTGAGAGGAGGAGGTGACTGAGAGGAAGAGGTGACTGAGAGGAAGAGGTGACTGAGAGGAGGAGGAGAGTGAGAGGAGGAGGAGACTGAGAGGAGGAGGCTCTGAGAGGAGGAGGAGACTGAGATGAGGAGGAGACTGAGAGGAGGAGGAGACTGAGAGGAGGAGGAGACTGAGAGGAGGAGGAGACTGGGAGGAGGAGGAGGAGACTGAGAGGAGGAGGAGACAGAGGAGGAGGTGACTGGGAGGAGGAGGTGACTGGGAGGAGGAGGTGACTGGGAGGAGGAGGAGACAGAGAGGAGGAGG
>NW_017308797.1:3996-17331 GCF_000935625.1 Nanorana parkeri | reverse complement strand
GAGGAGGAGGAGACAGAGGAGGAGGAGACAGAGGAGGAGGAGACAAAGGAGGAGGAGGAGACTGAGAGGAGGAGACTGAGAGGAGGAGGAGACTGAGAGGAGGAGGAGGAGACTGATAGGAGGAGGAGACAGAGGAGGAGACTGATAGGAGGAGGAGACTGGGAGGAGGAGGAGGAGACTGAGAGGAGGAGGAGACTGAGAGGAGGAGGAGGAGACTGATAGGAGGAGGAGACAGAGGAGGAGACTGATAGGAGGAGGAGACTGGGAGGAGGAGGAGGAGACTGAGAGGAGGAGGAGACAGAGGAGGAGGTGACTGGGAGGAGGAGGTGACTGGGAGGAGGATACTCAGTGAGCTTGTCAGTAGGTTTAGGTGGCTATGGAGGCAAGTATAGAAAGAAGGGGTGAAGTAGCTGGCAAGGGATGTTTTTTGAGTGGGGGCTGGGGTGGCCAGAGGGTTGCATTGTGAGGTGGTCAAGGCGAGTCAGAGAAATGATCGGTGACTAGGGGATGAGGAGGCACTACGAGTGGGCAGGTGAGGTAGATGAGAGTAATGTAATTTTGGGGGAGAAGGGGATGAGGTGGAAAGGATGGTCTGACAGAGGGGGTGAGGTAACCGGGAGGGATGTGCAGTTAGTAGGGGGTAAAGGTAATGGTCGGGAGAGCAAGCAGTGAAGGTGGATAAGAGGAATGCACTGTGAGCTTGGGGGTTAGGTGGCCACGTAGGGATATGCTGAGGCCAAGAAGTAAAGTAGACATCCGGGAGGGCTGCACTGTGACTTGGGGAATGCAAGGAGGATGGGAAGCATGCTAGTGAGTGGGGGCTTGTATGGTGACCACTGAGGGATCTGATGTGACATGGGACAAAGTGCCTGGGAGGGATAGACTGTGAGTAGGGGTGAGGTGGATGGGAGGGATACGTGACCGGGGGTGAGGGATACGTGACCGGGGGTGAGGGATACGTGACCGGGGGTGAGGGATACGTGACCGGGGGTGAGGGATACGTGACCGGGGGTGAGGGATACGTGACCGGGGGTGAGGGATACGTGACCGGGGGTGAGGGATACGTGACCGGGGGTGAGGGATACGTGACCGGGGGTGAGGGATACGTGACCGGGGGTGAGGGATACGTGACCGGGGGTGAGGGATACGTGACCGGGGGTGAGGGATACGTGACCGGGGGTGAGGGATACGTGACCGGGGGTGAGGGATACGTGACCGGGGGTGAGGGATACGTGACCGGGGGTGAGGGATACGTGACCGGGGGTGAGGGATACGTGACCGGGGGTGAGGGATACGTGACCGGGGGTGAGGGATACGTGACCGGGGGTGAGGGATACGTGACCGGGGGTGAGGGATACGTGACCGGGGGTGAGGGATACGTGACCGGGGGTGAGGGATACGTGACCGGGGGTGAGGGATACGTGACCGGGGGTGAGGGATACGTGACCGGGGGTGAGGGATACGTGACCGGGGGTGAGGGATACGTGACCGGGGGTGAGGGATACGTGACCGGGGGTGAGGGATACGTGACCGGGGGTGAGGGATACGTGACCGGGGGTGAGGGATACGTGACCGGGGGTGAGGGATACGTGACCGGGGGTGAGGGATACGTGACCGGGGGTGAGGGATACGTGACCGGGGGTGAGGGATACGTGACCGGGGGTGAGGGATACGTGACCGGGGGTGAGGGATACGTGACCGGGGGTGAGGGATACGTGACCGGGGGTGAGGGATACGTGACCGGGGGTGAGGGATACGTGACCGGGGGTGAGGGATACGTGACCGGGGGTGAGGGATACGTGACCGGGGGTGAGGGATACGTGACCGGGGGTGAGGGATACGTGACCGGGGGTGAGGGATACGTGACCGGGGGTGAGGGATACGTGACCGGGGGTGAGGGATACGTGACCGGGGGTGAGGGATACGTGACCGGGGGTGAGGGATACGTGACCGGGGGTGAGGGATACGTGACCGGGGGTGAGGGATACGTGACCGGGGGTGAGGGATACGTGACCGGGGGTGAGGGATACGTGACCGGGGGTGAGGGATACGTGACCGGGGGTGAGGGATACGTGACCGGGGGTGAGGGATACGTGACCGGGGGTGAGGGATACGTGACCGGGGGTGAGGGATACGTGACCGGGGGTGAGGGATACGTGACCGGGGGTGAGGGATACGTGACCGGGGGTGAGGGATACGTGACCGGGGGTGAGGGATACGTGACCGGGGGTGAGGGATACGTGACCGGGGGTGAGGGATACGTGACCGGGGGTGAGGGATACGTGACCGGGGGTGAGGGATACGTGACCGGGGGTGAGGGATACGTGACCGGGGGTGAGGGATACGTGACCGGGGGTGAGGGATACGTGACCGGGGGTGAGGGATACGTGACCGGGGGTGAGGGATACGTGACCGGGGGTGAGGGATACGTGACCGGGGGTGAGGGATACGTGACCGGGGGTGAGGTGGATGGGAGGGATACGTGACCGGGGGTAAGGTGGGTGGGAGGGATATGACGTGTCTAGGGGTGAGGTGGATAGGAGGGATACGTGACCAGGGGGTAAGGTGGGTGGGAGGGAGATGACGTGTCTGGGGGTGAGGTGGATATGATGGACCTGGGACCTGATTCTGGCCCTCTCACTGCTTCCAGTCCTGACCTCCTCTATGGAATCAATGACACTCGCCATCTTCACCCACCATCACTCGGATGGTCACCGTGTCCGGCCGGCAGATCCACGAAGATCTCTGTCCCGGACTTTCCGTGTAGCACTACGCAGTGGCCACATAACATTTCATATCTCCCGGTACGGGAAGCCTGGGACAGAAGACCTCCCTACATCTGCCGGCCGGGAGTCGTGACGATCCGAGGTCTGCATGCATCTGGACTGGAGATGGTCATTTCCGGGCGATGGCCAAGTTCAGATGGAGGGAGGTTCTGTATTTTTTTACTGGAGGTGGTACGAGAAGTGGAACCCAAATATAATATTGCCTCGGCCTTTGTGTTTATTTCTGTTCTAGGTTTCAGATTACTTACTATAGGAAGTGAAGGATCGGTGTGTGTATCAGCTTCTGTTGGAGATAAAAGACATCACAGTGATCATGGAGGATGAGGACGGACATGACGAGGGGGGCGGGGGGGTTACTGGGTGTAAATATAACATAATAGCTTATTACCTCCTCTGCTGCCAGTTCCAGCAATGTCTCCTCTCCACTTCTTCCCAACTCACCTCTTCTCACTTCCTGTCTACCTTACATCACTTCCTTTCTCTAGCTTACGTCACTTCCTGTCTGTGAGATCACCCTCTTGTGGTTATTTTAATGACTGCACTCTGTTACCTTTCAAAATTTTGTCTGCTGCTCGTTCTGTTGCACATATTAAAACCAATTTAATTTAAAAAAATTGTATTTTGTACTTATCGTGGAGCTAATTTCTTGTAGTTCGTTGAGGGAATAGACTGTAAGGTTATACTGCAGCCTACAGGAGGACACTGTTCCAAGAACATGACCATAAATACAGGTCGGTGGGATCTGTGTCCCACAAAGAAATGGATTCCGTGGCCAAAATGTCCTTTTTATTTAGCGTTCATTGAGTCACAGGGATTCATGGACTGTTGGGACATCCAAAAGAAGTCCACCTGAGGTTTTGGTCAACAGCAACAGAACACCAAGAGGCCTACAAAAAACAAGATGGCTGGTGACTGATGGGGCTCAAAGGGCCACCTGAAGGACCTTCTGTCCATACCTTCCTTACATAAGGACCTGATCTCTGAAGCTGACATTCAAAGAGGCCGGAACATCCGCCTGGTAAAACTTGGAGAACATCCAAACTGAAGGACGCGACAGCTTTCCAAACCTGGGGAACAGATTCCTGGTGCCGAATACTCACAGATGAAGTAAATGCACCGGAACAGGAAGGAGCGGAACCCGATCCATGAGACCAAAAGCATAAATGATGGTCCGTCTGAGCCACCAAGAAATGGTGGAGCGAGAAGCAGGGTCCCCTTTATGGAGAACATCTCACTTGGAGGCCATCTTCTCACTTGGGGAACATCTTCTCACTTGGAAAACACCTCACTTGGAGGCCATCTTCTCACTTGGGTAACATCTTCTCAATTGGAGTCCATCTTCTAACTTGGAGTCCATCTCACTTGGAGAACACCTTCTCACTTGGAGAACATCTTCTCACTTGGAGGCCATCTTCTCACTTGGGGAACATCTTCTCAATTGGAGTCCATCTTCTCACTTGGAGAACATCTCACTTGGAGTCCATCTTCTCACTTGGAGAACACCTTCTCACTTGGAGAACATCTTCTCACTTGGCGAACATCTCACTTGGAGGCCATCTTCTCACTTGGGGACATCTTCTCACTTGGAGGCCATCTTCTCACTTGGAAAACATCTTCTCACTTGGAGGCCATCTTCTCACTTGGAGAACATCTTCTCACTTCCATATTATAATGTCCCAGAACTCTGGATTGAAGAAAAACAAGCCAGCAAAAAAAGTTGAGACCAGAAGAAAGGAGAAAAGACATCCATCCTCTTAGGACAATGGCATGCTGGGAGTAGGAGGGGGTGTAATGGGTTGGAACTTTTTTGTTTTGTTTGCCAGTATCCTGTCCAAAGCCCCATGTAGGCGGCAGTATAACCCAACAGTCTTTGATTTCCTGTGTCCCTCAATAAATGCTAAAGGAAGTTGAAGTCCCACATCCATAGCCCCATATACCTGTATATGACATGACACTGTAGTCCTATGTAGCCCCATATACCGGTGTATGACATGACACTGTAGTCCTATGTAGCCCCATATACCTGTGTATGACATGACACTGTGTCAGCCATCAACTATAAGGAGTATTGGCGACCTGGCGCCGGGGGTTTGTCCAGCTCCAGTATTCGAGGGTTGTCTTCATCTTCTGTAGATCCTCCTTCTGAGTAAATTGTTCCTGTGCACCAACCAAGCCACCAGAACTGGCTAGACCCCAGGTCACCACCTTGCTCATACATAAGCATATCCACCTTGATTGTGTGTGTGTGTTTGTGAAGAGTGCAAAAATTGGGGACACCTCCCAGTGGGCGGGGAGAGAGCCAGGAATGTCACGCCTCTAGGACTGCATAACTATACAAATACATTTTTATTATACAGTTGTCCCACGGACTAGGCAAAACCACCTGGTTGATGCCACCATACATTCATTACCAGCATCAGGAGATATGTGTAAACTGATGTTTAACTAGATGTTCTTTACGCATAAAAGATTTCCCGCACTCTGAACATGGAAAGGGACGCTTGCCGGTGTGACTTTCCAGGTGTCTGTGAAGGCTTCCTCTCCACGTGAAACACTTCCCGCACTTTGGACAACAAAAAGGATGCTCGCCAGTGTGACTTCTCTGGTGTGCAAGTAATTTGGCTTTGACGGTGAAACGTTTCCCGCACTCCGAACAAGAGAAAGGCCACTCGCCTTTGTGACTTCTCTGGTGTATGATAAGGCTTCCTTTGCGAGTGAAACATTTGCCGCAGTCTGAGCACGAAAAAGGACGCTCACCTGTGTGAACTTTCAGATGTTGCAGAAGCCTGCTTTTCTTGGTGAAACAGTAACCGCAGGCTGAACATGAATAAGGACGCTCACCCGTGTGCGTTCTCTGGTGGGATAGAAATCTTTTTTCCTCATTAAAACATTTCCCACACTCTGAACATGAATACAGATTCTCACTCTTGTGAGTTTTCTGGTGTGAAAGAAGTTCTCTTTTTGTAGTGAAACATATTCCACACTCGGAGCATGAATACGGATTGTCATTCTTGTGAGTTTTCTGGTGTATTAGAAGTCCTGTTTCCTCAGAGAAAGATTTTTCACACTCTGGACATGAAAAGGCCACGCTGGTGTGAGATCTGAGATGTACAAGAAGTTTGGATTTCATCTTGAACGATTCCCCGCACCCCAAACATGAGAATGGATTCTCTCCTGTGTGGACCCCTTCATGGCTTACAGAAGATTCCTTGGGATTGGATGGATCTGTTGTTTGATCTGCGCTATGAGATCTGAGATTGATGTCTGAAGTCATGTGATCTGATTGATCAGAAGAGTCCTCAGGATTTGAGGGATCCATTGATGTCTTCACACAGGAAGAGCGGTGATGAATATTATCAATAATTGAAGTTCCTTGTGGAGAAGATTGTATTATACCGTCATCTTCTGACTTACACTCTGCAGATAATATAACATGTCCGGCTGAGACATTCCCGACATAGCGTCCATCTGGGGAAAGAAATAACATGTCAATAATGGAGATGGACCTTCATATGGTGTACAGTATCTCCTAATTTGTTGGTCACATGACGTTATATTGAGGAATGGAGATGGACCTTCATATGGTGTACAGTATCTCCTCCTCATTTGTTGGTCACATGACGTTATATTGAGGAATGGAGATGGACCTTCATATGGTGTACAGTATCTCCTCCTCATTTGTTTTTCGGACATTGGTTAGAACATTAGTTACATTTTTAATCCGCCGTCAAGGTTAAATTTTTTTCCTTAATGGGAAAAAAAAATCTTTATAATTTACACTCATAGAAGTAAAATTAAAATGTGATCAGTGTCGGAATTTGGTGTTTAGGACTTACTTGTGTCCATATGTGGAGAAGATTCCTCCTGGTTACTCTTCACAATCATCTCCCCCTCCTCCATTGACTGCTGAGCTCCACTCACCAACGTCTCTTCTTCTTCTTTAACTTCAACTTTGATGTCTTTCAGATCTTCCACCTAAACCCCAAAGATGATAGAATATATTTATTTACCCCAACCTGTCCGTCTATCTCCCACCTTGACAGTCTTTAGGCGTTCCCTAAAGACTCATCTCTTCAGGGAAGCTGATCCCACCTCAACCTAACCACTGAACCATCACATTCTCTAATAATTCATCCCCACACAGCTCCCTCCTCATGTATCACTGGCCCCTCCTCTTTTAGATTGGAAGCCCTCAGGGGCAGGGCCCTCCTTACCATCTTCTCTTGAATTGTATTGTGATTGTAATGTCTTCCTTATATTGTAAAGCGCTGCGCAAACTGTTGGCGCTATATAAATACTATGTAATAATAATAATCATTTATAATAAGGAACAAGGGATTACCGGGAGGAAAATCCTCCAAAGCTTAGAATACTTTTTAGTTCTTTTGCTACCTGATCGTGGTGAGGGATGTTGTGACCTTCCTGGGTGGAATCCCGGGAGTACAGAGGTCCACCCTCCTCCATAGACCGCTGAGCTCCGCACACCAACGTCTCTTCTTCTTCCTCTTTAACCTCGACTTTGATTTCTTTCAGTTCTTCACCCTAAAACCCCAAAGATGATAAAGTATATTTGTAACCATATCACATTCCGTATATATAGACGTATGGTAGATGAGGAGCTTGTAGGAGTCTTATGACCATGATTGTGCCCTAATGATACGTCATGCAAGCTTTGATATCTTTCCTCATGCTCTTTGTGTGCCTCATCTATCATGAATCTATCTGGTTTATACACATGTGTGTAGAGCACCCAACAATCTTTTCTTTCACGTGTTCTAGAACTACTATGTGACCTTTAGTGACATTTCATATATATAACTCAATCCTTATCCCGAAATATTCAATTACCACTGTGTTCCTTACACATCAAAAATACTAAAACAACGAATATCGTTTGCTGGCTGGATACCTGATCATGGTGAGGGACGGTGTGATGTTCCTGTGTGGGATCCCGGGAATACAGAGGATGGGGACATCTCTCTGGTGGGTTCCTCTTACTGGATCCATCTGTAGGAAACACACACACTGACTGAATACATTGTTTCTATGTGTGTCTCAGATGATGGGGGATCTAGGTGGACCCTCCGTACTGCTCTCTCCTCTTACCCGGTGATGTGAGGGGCGGCTCATTCTCCATCACGACGTCCTTGTAGAGATCCCGGTGTCCTTCTAGATACTCCCACTCCTCCATGGAGAAATAGACAGAGACATCCTGACACCTTATAGGAACCTGACACACACAATGATACAGTCATTCCTCCTGGTTACTCTTCACAATCATCTCCCCCTCCTCCATTGACTGCTGAGCTCCACTCACCAACGTCTCTTCTTCTTCTTTAACTTCAACTTTGATGTCTTTCAGATCTTCCACCTAAACCCCAAAGATGATAGAATATATTTATTTACCCCAACCTGTCCGTCTATCTCCCACCTTGACAGTCTTTAGGCGTTCCCTAAAGACTCATCTCTTCAGGGAAGCTGATCCCACCTCAACCTAACCACTGAACCATCACATTCTCTAATAATTCATCCCCACACAGCTCCCTCCTCATGTATCACTGGCCCCTCCTCTTTTAGATTGGAAGCCCTCAGGGGCAGGGCCCTCCTTACCATCTTCTCTTGAATTGTATTGTGATTGTAATGTCTTCCTTATATTGTAAAGCGCTGCGCAAACTGTTGGCGCTATATAAATACTATGTAATAATAATAATCATTTATAATAAGGAACAAGGGATTACCGGGAGGAAAATCCTCCAAAGCTTAGAATACTTTTTAGTTCTTTTGCTACCTGATCGTGGTGAGGGATGTTGTGACCTTCCTGGGTGGAATCCCGGGAGTACAGAGGTCCACCCTCCTCCATAGACCGCTGAGCTCCGCACACCAACGTCTCTTCTTCTTCCTCTTTAACCTCGACTTTGATTTCTTTCAGTTCTTCACCCTAAAACCCCAAAGATGATAAAGTATATTTGTAACCATATCACATTCCGTATATATAGACGTATGGTAGATGAGGAGCTTGTAGGAGTCTTATGACCATGATTGTGCCCTAATGATACGTCATGCAAGCTTTGATATCTTTCCTCATGCTCTTTGTGTGCCTCATCTATCATGAATCTATCTGGTTTATACACATGTGTGTAGAGCACCCAACAATCTTTTCTTTCACGTGTTCTAGAACTACTATGTGACCTTTAGTGACATTTCATATATATAACTCAATCCTTATCCCGAAATATTCAATTACCACTGTGTTCCTTACACATCAAAAATACTAAAACAACGAATATCGTTTGCTGGCTGGATACCTGATCATGGTGAGGGACGGTGTGATGTTCCTGTGTGGGATCCCGGGAATACAGAGGATGGGGACATCTCTCTGGTGGGTTCCTCTTACTGGATCCATCTGTAGGAAACACACACACTGACTGAATACATTGTTTCTATGTGTGTCTCAGATGATGGGGGATCTAGGTGGACCCTCCGTACTGCTCTCTCCTCTTACCCGGTGATGTGAGGGGCGGCTCATTCTCCATCACGACGTCCTTGTAGAGATCCCGGTGTCCTTCTAGATACTCCCACTCCTCCATGGAGAAATAGACGGAGACATCCTGACACCTTATAGGAACCTGACACACACAATGATACAGTCATCACCCAGACACATCCCTTGTCCCCTGTGTGGGGGTGATGTCACCTCACTACTTTCTCTCAACTCAACTTCCTGTCTTTACCTTTTATAATGTCATGTCTTTGCCCCAAATCACTTCCTGTTTTTGTCTTACATCACTTCCTGTCTTTGCCTAGCGTTTCTTTCTGTCTGTCCACTCACAATGATCTAGATCACCGCCTTGTGGTGGTTTGAGTGAGTGCAGCCTTCCATTATGTTTTCACTAGTCTCCCAGCTTCCGCATGGTTACATGCACATGCATACCACATGTAGTCTCCCTGCTACATGCGTACCGCATCAAAAACTATGAAAAACAATCATGTTTTTGAAGCCCCAGACACTGTTGTTCTATATAACCCCATATACCTGTGTATAACATGACACCGTCTTCCTGTAGCCCTTTACGTGTTTTTTGGTCCTGTAACCTGTGCTAACCATCTACAAGGACTAAATATGGAGGTCTACGAGGGGTTAATGTGGCAGGTTTTTCAAAGGTTGTCCTCGTCTCCGCTAGCTTCTCCTGCACACCAACTAAGCCACCATAACTGGTCAGACTTCAGATGACCACCATGCTGACGTGTTTGATCTGGGGGCCACAGATAGGACTGAGGTTCTGTCCTTTCCCCATATCCAAAGTAGTGAAGAAGATGCGAAGGCATCATGGTTTCGCTGTCACCTTCCCCTCCTTTGCTTTTACTTCAGTCATTTGTTTTATTCCTCCTCCTATATAATCTGTGGCCGGTGGAGGTCTTCTCTCGGGCCTGCTCTCTGTGCTTTGGGTCAAAAGGTCGTCTCAGCTGTGCTGGGTGTTGTCGGGCAGATGCTGTTGCTGAGCTGAGCAAAATTCTGTACTTAGCTGGGATTGGCTGAGCTTTTTTTCAGTGGTAAACAAACTAACCAATGGCCAATGGTGCACTTTTTAAAAAATATTTGTGAAAACCTGCTGACCTGAGACAGAGGTCTGAGATTGTCTGGAGTCTCTATCTACAACAGCAAACTGAGAATTTGAGGAACATTACCTCAGGAGATCACAGAACCTGCTCAGACCTCAAGAGAAGAGATTACCTCAGGAGATCACATGGACTGCTCAGATCTCAGGAGGAAAGATTACCTCAGGGCCTGCTCAGGCCTTAGAAGGAGAGATTACCTCAGAAAGTTACATTGACTGCTAAGGCCTCAAAAGGAGAGATTACCTCAGGAGATTACATGGACTGCTCAGACCTCAGAAGGAGAGATTACCTCAAAAGATCATATGGACTGCTCAGATCTTAAGAGGAGAGATTACCTCAGGAGATCACAGGGCCTGCTCAGTCCTCAGGGGGAAAGATTACCTCAGGAGATTAGAGGACCTGCTCAGACCTCAGGAGGAGAGATTACCTCAGGACATCAAATGAACTGCTCAGACCTCAGGAGGAGAGATTACCTCAGGAGATCAGAGGACCTGCTCAGACCTCAGGAGGAGAGATTACCTCAGGAGATCACAGGGCCTGCTCAGTCCTCAGGAGCACAGTTTACCTCAGGAGATCACAGGGCCAGCTCAGACCTCAGGGGGAGAGATTACCTCAGGAGAACAAATGGACAGCTCTGGCGTTAAGAGGAGAGATTACCTCAGGAGATCACAGGGCCTGCTCAGTCCTCAGGGGGAAAGATTACCTCAGGAGATCAGAGGACCTGCTCAGACCTCAGGAGGAGAGATTACCTCAGGACATCAAATGAACTGCTCAGACCTCAGGAGGAGAGATTACCTCAGGAGATCAGAGGACCTGCTCAGACCTCAGGAGGAGAGATTACCTCAGGAGATCACAGGGCCTGCTCAGTCCTCAGGAGCACAGTTTACCTCAGGAGATCACAGGGCCAGCTCAGACCTCAGGGGGAGAGATTACCTCAGGAGAACAAATGGACAGCTCAGGCGTTAAGAGGAGAGATTACCTCAGGAGATCACAGGGCCTGCTCAGTCCTCAGGGGGAAAGATTACCTCAGGAGATCAGAGGACCTGCTCAGACCTCAGGAGGAGAGATTACCTCAGGACATCAAATGGACTGCTCAGACCTCAGGAGGAGAGATACCTCAGGAGATCAGAGGACCTGCTCAGACCTCAGGAGCAGAGTTTACCTCAGGAGATCACAGGGCCAGCTCAGACCTCAGGGGGAGAGATTACCTCAGGGCCTGCTCATACCTCAGGGGGAGAGATTACCTCAGGGATTGCTCAGGCCTTAGAAGGAGAGATTACCTCAGGAGATCACAGGGCCTGCTCATACCTCAGGAGAGATTACCTCAGTTGGATCATATGGGGCATATTTTATGACACACTGTATTTTTGTGGCAGCCATTTCTTTATCTCTTTGTGTAATATAATGAAAGTGCCCCAGTGCCTTACGGTGGATTTAAGGTGGTGCTGAAGAATCAGTATATTTGACATATATAGGAATTTATATTTCCCATGGGGGGGTTGGCACTGACCAGAGTTCATCCCGCGTCTTTTGTGGTATATACATTTAGGGCTGGCAACAACTAATCGATTACAATCGATAATGAGAATCGTAGGCAACGATTCTCATCATCGATTAGTTGCTTTTCGATTAGTTGCCGCCGCTCTTCCCCTTCCGATCTTGTAAGAACACCGGCGTCAAGTCCCCCATCAGCGGCTGGAAACAATAACCAGCCTCTTATTGGTTATTTTAAATTGCAATAGCCAACAGCATGATAGCTATTGCATCCGCCCACTGTCTGCTGTCCATCAGCAGAGGAGGACCTGATGGAGAACTTTCTCCTTCAGTTCCCTCCTCTGCTGATGGACAGCAGGCAGTGGGCGGGCGCAATAGCCAGCCTGCTATTGCAGTATAAAATAACCAATAAGAGGCTGGCTATTGCTCCCAGCCACTGTCTGCTGTGTTGACATTCAGCTGCCTCAGCAGCTGAATCCAGTGAAGTGGGAAGGTGACACTAGGGGTCTAAAAGACCCCTAATGGCACCTTAAAGAGTACCTGTCACTTCCAATGTGCCATCACATAGGGGGCTTGTGAGCCCCCCCCCCCACCACTGTTGTCCTGTAGCCGTTTATGTGTTTTCGGGTCCTGTAACCTGTGCTAAAAGCCTACAAGGACTAAATATGGAGGTCTACGAGGGGTTAATGTGGCAGGTTTTTCAAAGGTTGTCCTCGTCCCCGCTAGCTTCTCCTCCTGCGCACCAACTAAGCCACCATAACTGGTCAGACTTCAGATGACCACCATATAGACGTGTATGATCTGAGGGGCCACAGATAGGACTGAGGTTCTGTCCTTTCCCCATATCCAAAGTAGTGAAGAAGATGCGAAGGCCTCATGGTTTCGCTGTGACCTTCCCCTCCTTTGCTTTTACTTCAGTCATTTGTTTTAGTCCTCCTCCTATATAATCTGTGCTGAATCCAGTGAAGTGGGAAGGTGACACTAGGGGTCTTAGACCCCTAATGGCACCTTAAAGAGTACCTGTCACTTCCAATGTGCCATCACATAGGGGCCTTGTGAGCCCCCCCATGTAATAGCAATTTAGTGTATTTGTCAGAGGTTAGTTTGTAATGCTAATTTTCAAGTCGATGATTAGGTGTGCCACGGGTGAGGGTGGGGCTAGGACTTAAGTGCGGGAAATGTCCGTCGCTAAGTGAGCAGACAAGTAATGCTTATATAGTTCACTGGTGTATTTGCTTAGTGGGCTTGGGCCGAATTAAAGGTTTGTTGGGTCTGAGCTTTTTTATTATTGATTTGAACCCCGTGGTCTTTTTGTTAAAGTCACGTGGATTGTTGTGTGGTTGTGTTTTAATGTAAAAATTAATGTTTAATAAGTTTCCTTTTCGTTGTTACGTTGTGTGTGTGTGTGTGTGTGTGTGTGTGGGGCGGGGGGAAGGGG
>NW_017308797.1:0-3877 GCF_000935625.1 Nanorana parkeri | reverse complement strand
CCATGCAGTGGCTGGAGTTCCACTTTCATTTGTACCCCAGGAACTTGATTGACAGGTTTCTTCTCTTACACCTCCCTAACTTTGTAACAAAGGGTTCTAAGCCAATCAAGAGGAGAAAGAATGTATGTGTGGGCGTGGCTACACATATGACACCTGCCTTGCATATAGAAAACTTAAAAGAGAACTATGGGGGTAACCTTTTTATCCCATGGTTCTCTTAAAGGAGAACTATGTGGTCAGTGTTTTTCCCCATAGTTCTCCTTAGGGTAACGGGAGGACACAAACTAGCGTCCTCCCGTCACCCTACAGCTCGCGGTATACTGAGACGCCGCAGGCGGAGCGGGTCCCGACTTAGACGACGGGATCCGCCCAGCTGTGTGAGTGACAGCTGGCTCTGCCTCTAGATAGGCAGAGCCCGCTGTCAATCAGCCAGCTCGGTGGATCTCGACAGTATTGTCGGCATCCGTCCCGGCTGCAGCGCTCTCAGTATATAGCTCACTATAGCCCGCGATATACTGAGCTTTGGGTCACGGGAGGAGGTTAGTGTATGTCCTCCTATGACCCTTAAGAGAACTATGAGGTGAGTGAAAAGCACTCACCTCATAGTTCTCTTAAGGGTCATAGGAGGACATACACTAACCTCCTCCCGTGACCCAAAGCTCAGTATATCGCGGGCTATAGTGAGCTATATACTGAGAGCGCTGCAGCTGGGACGGATGCCGACAATACTGTCGAGATCCACCCAGCTGGCTGATTGACAGCGGGCTCTGCCTATCTAGAGGCAGAGCCAGCTGTACCCGCCCCCTCCCCCGTCCGTTCCTCCTGTCAGCGCTGGAGGATCGAAGAGGAGGGAATCCCTGCAGGGAGCGGTGACTGACAGACGATCGGAAAGTCAGCAAGTGACGGTATATGTTCGCTCCCTTCCCGATCGATAGAGCCGACCTATGACAGGTTCAATGTCACACGTCGGCTCTAACTATGAGGATGAGTGGAAATCGCTCGCCTCATAGTTCTCCTTTAGGGGTTATAGAGACTTAAAAAATAAGTCCCCACTTTGAGGAGACACCTCAAAGTGGGCAGGAAGAGAGCGAGGAATTGTCGCCAATAGATCACATCTCTGGAATCTCCAAGAACTATAAAGAATTGGCAGGTGACCCAAAAGACCAGACCGTGAATGAACCGTCACTGCAGAAATGTATATCTATACAAATAATTTATAATATACATTTGCATCACGAACAGAACAAAACAACCTGTTTAACAGTATCAGCAGCTGTGTGTACTCTGATGTCTAATCAGATATTCTTTACGGGAAAAACTTTTCCCACACTTTGAACATGGAAAAGGACGCTGGCCCATGTGATTTCTCTGGTGCCTATAAAGGCTTTCTTTCCATTTGAAAGGTTTCCCGCACTCTGAACAAGAGAACGGCCACTCGCCTCTGTGTCTTCTCTGGTGAGTAATAAGGCTTCCATTCTGAGTGAAACATTTCCCACACTCTGAGCACGAAAAAGGCCGCTCACCCGTGTGTATTCTTAGATGTGATAGAAGTATGCTTTTTTCAGTGAAACATTTCCCGCATTCGGAACACGAAAAAGGACGCACACCCGTGTGCTTTCTGTGGTGCGATAGAAGGCTTCTTTTCTCAGTGAAACTTTTCCCACACTCCGAACATGAATAAGGATTGTCACTCTTGTGAGTTTTTTGGTGTGTATGAAGCTCTCTTTTTTTAGGGAAGGATTGTCCGCACTCTGAACGTGAAAAGGCCACGCTGGTGTGAGATCTGAGATGTATAAGAAGTTCATATTTCATTTTGAAAGATTCTCCGCACCCCAAACATGAGAATGGTTTCTCGCCTGTGTGGCCTGCTTCATGGAATAAGGAGGTTTCCCGGGTATTAGATGGATCTGCACTGTGAGATCTGGGATTGAGGTCTGAAGTCATGTGATGTGATTGATCAGAAGATTCCTCGGGATTAGAGGGATCCATCGATGTAGAGAAATAATTCGGAGTGTGATGTATATATTGTACAACGGGATTTCCTCCAGCTGAAGTCTCTTTTATTACATCAGCTTCTGACCTGCAATGTGCAGATGATATACGATGTCTCTGTGAGGTTTTCCTGCCATAGCGTCCATCTGTGGGGGAGGAACGTTAAACGTATCAGGAATGACAAAATCATGTATGCTGGTGGACGTCAACAATTTCACAAAGACACGGAATGGACTTCTAGGGAACAAATGTAATAACAAAATATGAATACAATCCAGATAAATGGAAATGGACCTTCATATGGTGTACAGTATCTCCTCCTCATTTGTTGGTCACATGACGTTATATTGGGGAATGGAGATGGACCTTCATATGGTGTACAGTATCTCCTCCTCATTTGTTGGTCACATGACGTTATATTGAGGAATGGAGATGGACCTTCATATGGTGTACAGTATCTTCTCCTAATTTGTTGGTCACATGACGTTATATTGGGGAATGGAGATGGACCTTCATATGGTGTACAGTATCTCCTCCTCATTTGTTTTTCAGACATTGGTTAGAACATTAGTTACATTTTTAATCCGCCGTCAAGGTTAAATTTTTTTCCTTAATGGGAAAAAAAAATCTTTATAATTTACACTCATAGAAGTAAAATTAAAATGTGATCAGTGTCGGAATTTGGTGTTTAGGACTTACTTGTGTCCATATGTGGAGAAGATTCCTCATGTTTATCTTTCACAATCATCTCCCCCTCCTCCATAGACTGCTGAGCTTCACTAACCAACGTCTCTTCTTCTTCCTCTTTAACCTCAACTTTTATATGTATCAGGTCTTTACCCTAAACCCCCAAATGACAAAAACTAAGATCTATTACAAACAAACAAAACAATATGTTATATAGAAGAAAGTAATCTCATGAAGTTTAGAATTCTGAGTTCTCAACTCTGAATCCCATCTACCTGATCATGGTGAGGGATCTCATGATGTTCCTGTGTGGAATCCCGGGAGTACAGAGGACGGGGACATCTCTCTGGGGGGTTCCTCTTACTGGATCCATCTGTAGGAAACACACACACTGACTGAATACATTGTTTCTATGTGTGTATCAGAGGATGGGGGATCTAGGTGGACCCTCCGTACTGCTCTCTCCTCTTACCCGGTGATGTGAGGGGCGGCTCATTCTCCATCACCACGTCCTTGTAGAGATCCCGGTGTCCTTCTAGATACTCCCACTCCTCCATGGAGAAATAGACAGAGACATCCTGACACCTTATAGGAACCTGACACACACAATGATACAGTCACCACCCAGACACATCCCTTGTCTGTTCCTGGATCATGTCCCCGAACTCCCGGCACCGCTCACCTCTCCCGTCAGCATCTCAATGATCTTCTGGGTGACTTCTAGAATCTTCTTGGCTCTGTTTTCCTCTAATGTCAGGCAGTGAGGAGGAGGTTCTGTGATGGGTGATGCCCTGTGAAGACAGTTGCTGGAAGTTAATTGCTCATCAAATATTTTCTTCACAATGTTATAATCCTATAGAGAGAGAAAGTAACAATTATCACTGCAGACTTCCCAGAATCTTCCAGTCCAGTTATGACTAGTTCTTAAGCACATACATAAGCATGATGTCATATTTACCTCCCAGAATCCTCCTCACCTCTCCAGTCAGCAGGTGGATGATCTCCAGGGTGAAGTCTAATATGCTCTTGATCATGTGTTGCTGGTACTTGTCCATCTGCATTGAAATGGCCATGTGACCTGATCAAGACTCTGTTTCTGTCGATAGATGCAAATTGGTAAGTGTCCTGAAACCTACGATTCCCTCACACTGAATGCTAAACTACATTCTCTGACAGCTCTCCTCCCACCATCCACACT
>NW_017308796.1:126661-138792 GCF_000935625.1 Nanorana parkeri | reverse complement strand
TACTAGTCCCCTTTGGATAGAATTGACTCTGTACTTTGATCTAGTAATATCATCTTCTATACGAAATTGTGTTTTTTTCCCCCCCCCTTTTTTGTATTGATTATGCGTGTTCCCTCCATAGATGTTCTAAGGAGCATTGCATTCACGGCATCTTTTTTGTGACACTTCGCTGCTGGCTGTGGTCTAATCCGTCCCCGATTCCCGTGGGTGGATGGATCGCATACAGCAGGAAGCAGATATGGCCGTAGGAGATTTATTCTTTGATGTCTGTTAGTTTTTACTCTAATTTTGTTATTATGTTAAGCTGATACATGTACAACTGTCTCTCAGCTTTTTGACTACAATGTTGCTACAAGATATATCCTCTTGGGCTTTCACTCTTCTGCGCTAACTCTGCTTGTGTCTTTTACATAGGCTCTCATTTTAAAATGGAATCTTGTTTCCAGCGGGCTTTGAGGGTTAACAATTAACCCATGTGAAGTCGATCCTATTTGATTAAGCACTTAAACATTTAAATGGCATTAATTCAATATGTACAATTTGTATATCGCATAGTTTGCTGTTTCATCGTAACAGCTTTTGCCATATGATGTACTGGAGGTAGAGCTTGTATATAAAAAATATATATACATACAGGTATATACAAATTCTCAGGTGAGGCTGCGCTGGGGTGTGAGGCCCAATTATTATAATTACCCCCACGGCCGCAGGCGGTCTAATGTGCAATTCCAGCCTATGACTGGCCGCTATACCGTTATTTATAGAGAGACACTTCCTAAACCCTCTATTGGTTCTGATGAAGGAGGCGTGACCTCCGAAACGTGTCAACCAAGAAGGACAGATAGCTGGCTGGCTAAGTCTGTTTTATCTGATCTGTTTATGCTTGTTACCTATCTCCCTTTGCAGGTATACTTCCAACTGTTTTCATTTTCTTTTATTAAAAAGTTTTACACGATGGAGGCGCTCTCTGTGTTTTGTATTTCAGTTTTGTGGTTCCCCTAACCTTCGAGAGCAGCCCTGAAAGTGTATTACACTGAAGATCTCCTCCTCTCATCTCTGACTCATCCTGCTGGCGCTTATGTGTTTATTTGTATGTCTATACCCATGTCTAGGGCTGCAACAACTAATCGACTAAGTCGATTATAATCGATGATGGAAAAGTAGTCAACATTTTCAATCATCGATTAATCGGGTTTCAATTAGTTGCCCCTGTTCGCGGCTCCATACACACTGCTCCTCCTCCCCGTCTTATGCTCGTCACTGCCAGACCCGCTTGCCACTGCCGGACTCGCCCCTCCGCCCGGCATCCACGATCGGCACAGGGTCTGCTCTTGTCACAGCAGTAGCAATGTATAGTAGCTTTTCGATTGCTCTGTGTTGTTGTGTAGCATCTTTTCTGCTTCATTGCTCCTTTTGATAGCCTGGTTTTATAGGTGTTTTTACTTTCTTTGGATCTTGCATGTGGAATTGTTCCCAAATTTCTGCAATTTTCTGACTTTGGTTGAGAAGATAACTTCCATTTTCTTCCCTCCCTATCTGTATTCCCAAATAGTGACTGATTTTGCCCAGCTCTTTAATTTCAAAGTTTTGTTTTAGTTTGTGAACTGTTTGACTATAGTCCCCCTTAGGATGAATGTCCTTATGTCTTCTTGATTCCTGGAATAAAGACAGGGATCTGCTTTGCTTCTTGTGAATCCCTCTTTCATGAGTATTTCATTCACTTTCTCATTCCACATTCTTGCTGATTGCTTGAGTCCATAGATGCTCTTTTGAAGTTTACACACAAGGTCGTGTCCTTGTTTAAACCCTGGTGGTTGCTCCATGTAGAGATCTTCCTTAATGTCTCCATATAGGAAAGCGGTTTTAATGTCTAGGTGTCTCACTTGCATGCCCTTCCCGGCAGAAGCGTAACTAGAACCTTCAGGGCCCCGGTGCAAGAAGCCATGAAGGCCCCCCCCCCAACCATGCCCCGCCATGGCACCGCATGGTTTACAGGAAGCCTGCCGAGGTCCCCAGCAAGCGCAGGACCTCAGGCAGCCGCTTGTTTAAAATTTTAGTGCGGTGTTCTGTCGAGAATACTGACCCAGTATCTGCGCTTGCGTACAGACGGGATTCACGAGGAAACCGGCATTTATTTACAAAGTATTAGTTTGTAATTGTTAATTGTGACTGTTAAAAATATGCCATCCATGGCAGTAAATGACGGATGGAATATTATTAACGGTCACAATTAACAATTTAAACGACATACTTTGTGAATAAATCCTGGTTTCCTCGTTAATACTGGTCTGTGCACAAGCGTAGATGCTGAGGTCAGCAAATTCGACTACGTCGGCATTCTTGACAGAACACCGGTATCTGCGTTTATTATCGGGGCATTTTCATGAGTATACGTACTCGTGAAAATGGCCAGTATTGGCACTGGTGTATCCCTACTTAAAAATATAATGCATTGCTGGGACTTGTAGTCCTACATAGTTGGTGCTATTCTGCATTGCTGTATAATCATCATACAGCAATGTAGAATGCCATCAGCTATGTGGGACTACAGGTCCCAGCCATACATTATAATAGTCAGCACTACAGAATCCCACTACTACTACTGGAACTTGACTTATCCATTGTGAGTTCCACCAGACAGAGAGAAGCATGGGTGCCAAGGTGTTCAGAGACGGTGCCTGGTAGAAGTCCAGCAAATGGGTCCCTGGAAGGATGAGCAAGGCTGGTGTTCAGCTGAGATGTCAGCATGGTCTGCAGCAGAAACCGGAGCAAAGTCAAAACAAGCCAGGGGTCAAAGCCAGATGGTAAGCACGGTACCAGGGGAGAAGACTGAAGCAAATCCAGAAAACGAGCAGAGGTCAAGGGCAGGCAGCAATCAGGCGTAGTTGAGCAAATCCGGGTCAAGGCAACTGGAATCAAATTGACTGGAACACAGGAGCACAAGCTGAAAGACTGTTCAGGACTGACCCATTGGGCCAGCTGGTTTAAATACTGTATGGCCATTCATTAGAGAGCGACTTGTCACTTCCTGTGTGCCACGCTCAGTTATGTGCGCATGCGCACTAGCGCATGTTTTCCGGCAACCTGGAAGGCTGGGACCCGCACATGCGCAGTGGCGCACAAACTCCCGGATATGGTGTTACATAAACGCTGCGGCTTATTGTCACTTTGTCAGTCCTTGGGTGGAGGATTCCGCCCAAAGACTGACCACTATAGCCCACCAGAATACCTTCTATGGCTGTGTTCTCCAACTTGGATTGCTTCTCGTTGGGAATATATGCGTAAGCTTTACATCCAAACACTCTAATGTGCCCTAGGCTAGGCTTTGATCCATGCCACATTTCAAATGGTGTGATTTCAACAGCTTTTGATGGTACTCTGTTCTGTAGGTATGTTGCAGCCATGACTGCTTCTCCCCAGTACTTTAGGTAGGTTGGCATCTGACAGCATGCATGTGGCCATTTCTATAAGAGTGCGATTTTTCAGTTCCGCTACACCATTTTGTTCAGGAGTGTATGGTGTGGTTGTCTGGTGTACTAAACCCTGTTTCTTCAGATATGATTCCACTTACTGATGTATGCCCCTCCATTGTCGGTGCATATAATTCCTGGTTTCTGTTGGAATTTGTTGCTGGACATGGCTACAAACTCTTGATGTTTTTTCTGATGTTTCATTCTTGTGCTTCATCAGATAAGTTGTTGTGTACCTGGAATAATCAATGAAAGTCAGTAAATATCTGTTCCCGCCTGATGTCGGAGTTTTCATTGGTCCACACACGTTGCTGTGTATGAGTTGCATGGGGTGGACGGTTTTTCTTTGTGTGGCCTGTGGAAGTGGGGTACGTGTGGCCTTTGTTTCCATACAGCATTTGCATGTCATAAGCATTTGGCTTGTACTGGTATATCTTCAGATAAGCCTCCCTTTATAATATCTTTTATGGCTTCTGGGTTTCGGTGCCTTAGTTGTCTGTGCCATAGATGGATACATTTGTTGTGTGGATTATGAGTGGCTGTCTTGACTTGTTCGTCTGCGGTGATGAGTCTGTATAGGTGTTTATCCAATTTTCCTTTTACGAGGATTTGCCTATTGTTTCGGATTGTACATTGATCACCTCTGAGTTGAACTGTGAGACTGTTATTAGCAAGGGTTTTCACTGATAGAAGGCTTCCTTCTAGGTCTGTGTAACAGCTCCTGGCGGCTCACCCGAGTGACGTCACGGACACGACCGTGGGATCCGCCCCCGGGCCGCTGACGTCACGCTGCTCCGGCCCCCTCCTTATATAGCTTGTGTAGCAGATATAGTTTACTGTTTAGGTTTGAACGCTCATGCAGTTTTTGTATGAGCAGGTCGTCTTCCATTAGCAGACTTATAATTGAGTTTGCTTGTCTGTTCTTCTTGTCCCATTCCTCCTTGGGTCCATTAGTGGGTCTGTCTCTACTCAGTACTTGCCACAAGTTGTCTTTGCTTAGCAGCATTTCAAGCTTGAACTTCCATAGCTGGTACTTGCTATTGTCGAGCTTTGCGTTTGTAAACGTCATATCTGAACAGCTTGCCAACTTTCAGTAGCTTGGATGTGGCTCTTGTTGACTTGCGGCATTCTGTTTAGGGCCTGGGCCCATAAGCTGTTGGTTATGTGTTTAGATGAAGCACTGAGATCTTGCACTGAGGAATGCTGAATTAAGTTTTATGAAAAAAATAGAATTTCCTGTGTATCATAGATAAGCATGCACAAAGAGACTAGCATTGCACCACAGCTCCATCTACAGCTCAAGAGACAAATTACATATCAGTACATTAGAATATGCTCACACAAAACATTTACATCCACCTCCACAATCCGAGGATCTCATCTGCTTTTGTCGAGTGCCGGTTCCAAGGGCATACCACAGGGTGACAGTCACTAAATCCAAGTGTAAAAAAGGGGGAGCTGCACTCCAAAGATAAATCTTAATCTTCCATTCACTGTTTAATCCGTGAGCATAAATAAGCTGTACACTGACACACAACTTTATGCTCTCATGCCTTCCACCATTATGACTTGATCAGCTCTGTGATCAAGCCATAATGGTGGAACACGTGATGGACTATAACTTCAATACAAATTAGCTAACTAAATGTGAGATTGTAGTCCATTATGGGATTGAGCTAGGAGTGGTGGCTACTCTGCTCAGTGGGCTGGCACAATAACTAGCTTGCTATTGCAATTTGAAATAGCCAATGGCAGGCTGGCTATTTCTCACCGTTTACATATTGCTGCCAACCACGGAATCTACCTGCAGGCCAGCAGCAGAATGTAAATTAATAATTTTATTAGCAACTAAATACATTTAGTTGCTAGTGAAATTGTTTTTAGTGTGAACCAAGCAACCAACAATTTTTTATTGTGCATCAAGCCACTGGGAAAAAAAAAAAATCAAGGACATATGTCCTTGATTTTTTTTTTTTTGCCAGTTGCTTAAAGTGACAATGAAGGATAATTGTTTCCCCCTCTCTCCCAATGCTAGTGTAAGGACTTGCCTTCAATGATGCCTCTTGATCCGATCATCTTCTTTCCAGTAGTTTTCAGGAGTCCCTCCAGCGCTGGTGCCGGTCTCTGATCCAGCGCTTACTCCTTTCTCTTAGCTGGCACTTCCTGTCCCACAGAGTCTGTGCGGGTGCACGCTGCTGCATTGACTTTCCTTGTGTCTCTCCTCGTCTCCCAGCCAAAGATCTGAACTGCGCATGCGCTTGCCCCAAGATCCTTTGCGACCACCGGAGAATTTTCAGATGTTCAGATGGGAGCACGTGGCGGAGACAAAGGTAGGCTTGAACCCTTTTGAAAAGTTTTGGTTTTTGAAAAGTTTTTTTTTTGCATATATCTACTGCTTGTTATTATTATTATTATACAGTATTTATAAAACGCCAACAGTTTTGCAGCGCTTTACAATATAAGGAGGACATTACAATCACAATACAAATCAAGACAAGAGGGTAAAGCTGGTCACACACCTTACAATTTATCTGCAGATTTTCTGTGGTCAGATGGAAAAGGTGCAACAGATTCCTCCATCTACACTTAACTGTGTGCATGGAGTAATCTCCACCTGGGCCATCTATTGCACTTTTTGCATCTGACCACAGAAAATCTGCAGATAATTGTAAGGTGTATGGGCACCTTAAGGAGGGCCCTGCCCGTGAGGGCTTACAATCTAAAAGGGAGCGGGAAGTGATGTTAGCAGTAGATGCATGGAAAAACACGCGGGAAGTGATGTTAGCAGTAGATGCATGGAAAAACACGCAAGGCTTTAACCAGTTGACATTCTGATCGCCTATATGTGAAACACCCGGTACCGGGTGTTCGCATTGGACGGGTCTTTTCTGCCCGTGCGTGCCCGCTAGGGGGCGCGCGCGAGCAGAAAAAAATTGCCGTCTGGAGACGGCAACCCGCAGATGCAGCAGTGCCGTCCGCCCGTTTTTTTACTACGGGCGGACGGCAAGAGGTTAATAACCCTTTAAGAGTGCCAGTTGCTTGAATGCCGGATAATGGGGAGTTTACAGTATTAGCAATTTTTTTTTCCTTCTACATGCTACCATATGCTACACTCCATTGTTCCCAATGCATAGCAATCAATCTCTAATGGCTAGCAATGAGTTTCAACAGATCACACATGACTGTAGTAGCACAAGCAAACTAAAGAAAAAAAATGACCTGGGTGCGCCTAAGTTGCATGTAATAGAACAAATCTAGAGGACTGTGCCTACATGTTACACTCCATTGTTCCCTATGAAAAGCAATCAATCTCCAATTGCTAAGTGGTAATAGATTATTTTAGAAGCGGAATCACACTAAGAAAAATCAACCATATGCGCCCATCTTTAAAGCTCTGACTTTTTATTTCAAAATGTTGTTTTAGCTCAACTCTGATATTTTCCATAATCACATTTTATCTCACAGCTCTGGAATGTTTTCTTTACACTCTTATCTAATGGTCTAAGACATTACCTAAGACATTACCTTCTTTTTTGGTGCTTATTTGGCCCAGGGCTAATTACTGTTATACTATATACTTATTTATGAAACCGTTAACCTCTTCCAGTGAATAGAGGTGTTACACCTGTGTTTGGGTGTAGTATAACTTGATGTGAAAATGAAGCAATTCAATACCTGATGGGATAAACTATAGTTAATGATAAGATGTCAACAGCCATGTATACTTACCAATAAGAAGGAGTGTCCTTAGGGTCATATTATGAGATTAGTTGGCTTTAATAACACATTTCAGTGGTCCTCAGTCCTTTGTAATTATGATGGTTAAATTATCCTGTGTCTAAAGGTGCCCATACACCCTACAATTATCTACAGATTTTCTATGGTCAGATGGAGAAAGTGCAACAGATTCCTCCATCTACGCTAAACTGTGTGGATGGAGGAATCTCCCACTGAGCCAAGCTTCAGTGTCTTGTTAGTCTGCCCCGCTGGCTCCCAAAATACCTGAACAGTTTGATTGAATGCAGGCAATGTTCAGGTGTTTTGAGAGCCAGTGGGGCAGACTAGCAAGATAGTGAAGTTTGGCCCAGTGTTAGATTCCTCCATCCGCACAGTTTAGCGTAGATGGGGGAATCTGTTGCACCTTTTCCATCTGACCATAGAAAATCTGCAGATAATTGTTATGCTGGGCACATACCTTAAAACCATCGCAAGACTTTTGTCTTGCGATGGTTGTAAGGTAATTAAGAAAACGTACGATCTGCCTATCTTGAACAGGCAGATCGTACTTGCGATGATCGCAAGCCGCGCCCCCCTGAGGGGCGGGCTTCCGATGACCGCAATGCCGAACACTGGCCCATCCGGCTTTTATCTTACGAACATGCTACACACCCGCCGAACATCGTACGATGCTCAGCTGGTTTTTGAACATGTTAGTAAGTTAAAAAACGTTGTGCGACCTTACAGTAGTAGAGGTCACACGGCTTCCACGGCGTACGATTGCGGGATTTCCCCGAGATTATCGTACGATTATCGCAAGGTGTGTGGGGACCTTCAGGTGTATGGCCAGCTTTACACACACCTAAGGTAGAGCTAAACCTAATTGAATGACCGTTTCCTGAGGCACTATTGATTGCAAGCAATTGCCAGCTTTTTTTTTTTTTTATGTAATAACATTTTATTAAACAAATATGAAAGAGGACAAAACAGATAGAGCCCAAAGGGCATTTACTCTTTAGAGGTTTAAAAAAAATAAAATGCTGTTTTCCCTTTTTTCATCCTTAATTGCATTTCAGTGCTGCTGATCTCCTCCTTCCACTTTCAGCCACTTCCTGTCCACAGGCGTTCACTCCAGTGTCGGTTGCACATCATTGCTCTGGACCAGCTTTCTGATGGTGATACCAATGTACCATGCCTGTGCAATGTGTCTCAGGACAGCTCCTTGTAATCTCCACCAGGAGGACAAAGGGGAGACAGTTGTCACTCTATAGAAGGAAGTGCCTGAAGAAGGGCCTTTATAGCAGAAACACCAACAGGGTTATTCACAAAAGGGTGGAGAGTGAACAGGAGAAGGCAGGAGAAGTGAACAATCTAGGCCAGTGGTTCTCAACCTGTGTAAGCTCAGGACCCACATTTGTCCTTGGTCATTAAGTCATGACTCAAGTTGTACCGCATTGTGGTACTGTGCTTTCCAGTGCGATCGAACTGTGGGTGGGAGGTGCGTTTGGGGTACCATTTAAATGAATGGCAATGCAACATACCTCCCGCACCAAAATGTGCAGTAGGTGCGATTGCCTGATAAGGTGCATTTTCATCGCACGGGACTGTACAATTAACGCACTATACTACTGTGAACGCGCTCTCACAAACACTGATAGACACACACAACCACAGACACAATCTCACACACTCACAAGACATTCTCACCCACACATACACACTCCATTTTTAAAAAAAAATGTTGTTGTTTTTTTTTAAAGATCCATCCAGTCTCTCTACCTTACTGGCACTGCAGTGGATCCTCAGCCTGGGGTTCAGTGTGGGCTGTTGTGCTGTGATGGAGCTCCATCCACATGTGCTTTGCTTGTACAGTTCCCTTGCATGCCCTATAGAGCTCCCTTGCAGCCACTGCGCCATCCCACCCCACCTCAAGCTGACACTTGGCACTGGACAGCATATTTTGAATGGCTGTTTGGCGTGAGAACTGACGTGCTGCCCTAGGGGGAGGCTGAGGAGCCTCTCACCTAGAAAAGTGGAAGGCATGCGGTGACCCACTGAACACGGGGTTGCGACCCACTTTTTCTGTCGCGACCCACCAGTCAAGATCCAAGGATCTAGGCCATAATAGCCAATTTGGAAAAATTCTCCAATTCAGCTCACTTTCTGGTTTAGCTATGCTGTCCTAGATTGTTCACTTCTCCAAACTCTTCACCCTTTTGTCAATAACCCGGCAGCAGATGTTTTTTTACTATAGCTACGGACTTTAAAAGATTGATAAGATTGATTATGAATAGGGATGCACCGATACTAGTATCGGTATCGGTGCCGATACCGAGTATTTGGGTGAGTACTCGTACTTGCCCAAATGCTCCGATACCTAGCACGAGTACTTCCCGTATCAGGAACCCGGGCAGCGCATCATTACACGCTGCCAGGTTTCCTGATTGGCCAGGAAATGGCTCCATGCTCTCTCGTCACTTGTGATGAGAGAGCATGGAGCCGACTTCCCGGGCAATCAGGAAGCCGGGTAGCGTGCAATGACGTGCTGCCCGGCTTCCCGATTGGTCAGGAAGCTAGCAAATCCGGAAGCCGGCGCCGTGTAATGACACAGCGCCCGGCATTCTGATTGGCCGGGAAGCCGGCGTCATGCTCCCTCGTCATCTTATGTATCATAATATTAAGAAAGCGACCTTAAAGCATTAGTTTGTATTGCTTTAGAAAAAATGTGACCTGTCCCTTTAAGAAAAAGTATCGGTAATTGGTATCTGCGAGTACTTGATCAAAAGTATCGGTACTCGGTCTTATAAAAGTGGTATGGGTCCATCCCTAATTATGAATTGATTTGACATGTTAAAGCCTTTACGAGATTTAAGTATTTAGGTTTACATTTAGGTTTACACCTGCATTCAAGTGTCTCTAAAGCTAAAACCCCCTCAACCACTACACGTTGTCTTACAATATATTGTGAAAGCCTATAATATAATTTATTCTTAAACCAAATTTTCTATAATATGATGTACTGTATACTCGCACAGCTGATATTTTTAGGATCTTTTTAAAGACTAACTTTATTAAGCACTATTGATATCTATTGGCCCTCCTTACCATCTTGTCTTGAATTGTGATTGTAATGTCTTCCTTATATTGTAAACTTCCTTGTATTGCGCAAACGGTTGGCGCTATTTATATACTGTATAATAATAATCTAGGCTTCCCACCAAACTATGCATCCCAACACTTTCAGAACATCCCCTCAACTCTGTTCCTGGAAGGGTATATTAAGCCCATGGCTTAACGTGAGACTAAACTCAGGAATTAAATCTTAAAAATACATTCCTGTACCTGAACTACTAACAAAAATGTATGTTATTTGTGTATCACTCGGCTGTAGATCCTCAGATCATCTCTGAATTGGTACTGACACTGTCCATCCTTCTAGAGGGTGGCTACTTTTGTTCCCTGTGGTCTCTGTGTGCAGTAAAGTAGCCATCGCTCCAAGCTCGCTCCCGGTATAAGACTACAATCTCACGTTTAGTTTACTAATTTGGTTTGAGATTGTAGTCCATCACGGGTACAGCTCAGTGATGCCCCAATAAGGTACCGTTTTGTACTTAATAGTTAAAGAAAAATATAATTAACCCTTGTAGTTGGGCTACCCCCACACTGCAATGGTTAACTGCTTGCTTCTGTCTAGGGACTAAAATAAAAAAGTTATACTGTCATAGAACTCCCTCCAACCTCTGTCCTCCTCCGCTGCAGCGACATTATGTTCCTTGGTGTCCTCAAGTTCAATATACATTGAAGGGAATTTATCAAAACTGGAGCAGACAGAATCTGCAGCAGTTGCCTATGGCAACCAATCAACTTTTATCTTTTAAAGCTTTACTGAACAAACTGAAGTTAGAAACTGATTGGTTACCATGCACAACTGCTTCAGATTCTGCCTGCTCCAGTTTTGATAAATTCCCCTCAGTGTATTGGATGTGATGCCTCGAGGATCCTTAGACCACTGGAACAGAGGGGGAGAGACACTGGAAGGAGCGGTCTAACAGCAAGCTGGCTCCAAGGATCAGGTGAGTATAACTTAATTATTTTTTTTCCCCTAGACCAAAACGAGTATTTAACCCTTGCAGTGCAGGGGTAGCCTGATTTTTTCCAGTGTAACCCCTCCTAGTGAATATCTTGCCTGCAAGTTTTTAGTACCCAAATGCAGAACTTTGTATTTTTTAACATTGAACCTCATCTGCCAAGTCTCCTCCCCATGCCCCTTTTTTACCCAGGTCTTTCTGTGATGTTACTACATCCTGTGACATAGTTATTTCAATGCATTCTTTTGTATCATCTGCAAATACAGAAATATTCATTCTAACTTTTTCAACCTTTCATGTCACTTCTAAACGAGTTAAACAGCATTGGCCCCAAGACAGAACCCTTGTGCACACCACTGGAAACCTTAGCCCACTGTTTCTTCTAACACTACCCTCTGAACATGTTCCTGGAGCCATCTTACTATGTACATGTATTTGCCTCCATCCCAATAGATCTTCGTATATAAATTAAAGGACATTTCCACCTTTGTAAGTGATTGCCAATTTTTTTATTAATGTAATGGTGCAGTGAGGATGTATGTGTGTGTGCATTTTCAGTGTTCACAGTGCTATTTTTTTTTACTTTTCTGGGGGTAATGTTTTTATTGGGCCAGAGACCTAGTGTGAGATCTCTCTCCCCCCGGCCTCCCTCTCTCCCCTGGCCCCTCTCTCTCTCTCTCTTCCCCCAGCCTCCCTCTCTCTTTCTCTCCCCCAGCCTCCCTCTCTCTCTCTACGGCCTCCCTCTCTTTTTCACTCTCTCTCTACGGCCTTTCTCTATCTCTCTCTCTCTCTCTACGGCCTCCCTCTCTTTTTCACTCTCTCTCTACGGCCTTTCTCTATCTCTCTCTCTCTCTCT
>NW_017308796.1:103618-126517 GCF_000935625.1 Nanorana parkeri | reverse complement strand
CCTCCCCCCGGCCTCTCTCTCTCCCCCCGGCCTCTCTCTCTCTCCCCCGCCTCCCTCTCTCTTTCTCTCCCCCGGCCTCCCTCTCTCTCTACGGCCTCCCTCTCTTTCTCTCTCTTTCTCTCTCCGGCCTCTCTCTCTTTCTCCCTCTGGGCCCCCCCCTCTCTCTTTCTCCCTCTGGGCCCCCCCCTCTCTCTTTCTCCCTCTGGGCCCCCCCCTCTCTCTTTCTCCCTCTGGGCCCCCCCCTCTCTCTTTCTCCCTCTGGGCCCCCCCCTCTCTCTTTCTCCCTCTGGGCCCCCCCCTCTCTCTTTCTCCCTCTGGGCCCCCCCCTCTCTCTTTCTCCCTCTGGGCCCCCCCCTCTCTCTTTCTCCCTCTGGGCCCCCCCCTCTCTCTTTCTCCCTCTGGGCCCCCCCCTCTCTCTTTCTCCCTCTGGGCCCCCCCCTCTCTCTTTCTCCCTCTGGGCCCCCCCCTCTCTCTTTCTCCCTCTGGGCCCCCCCCTCTCTCTTTCTCCCTCTGGGCCCCCCCCTCTCTCTTTCTCCCTCTGGGCCCCCCCCTCTCTCTTTCTCCCTCTGGGCCCCCCCCTCTCTCTTTCTCCCTCTGGGCCCCCCCCTCTCTCTTTCTCCCTCTGGGCCCCCCCCTCTCTCTTTCTCCCTCTGGGCCCCCCCCTCTCTCTTTCTCCCTCTGGGCCCCCCCCTCTCTCTTTCTCCCTCTGGGCCCCCCCCTCTCTCTTTCTCCCTCTGGGCCCCCCCCTCTCTCTTTCTCCCTCTGGGCCCCCCCCTCTCTCTTTCTCCCTCTGGGCCCCCCCCTCTCTCTTTCTCCCTCTGGGCCCCCCCCTCTCTCTTTCTCCCTCTGGGCCCCCCCCTCTCTCTTTCTCCCTCTGGGCCCCCCCCTCTCTCTTTCTCCCTCTGGGCCCCCCCCTCTCTCTTTCTCCCTCTGGGCCCCCCCCTCTCTCTTTCTCCCTCTGGGCCCCCCCCTCTCTCTTTCTCCCTCTGGGCCCCCCCCTCTCTCTTTCTCCCTCTGGGCCCCCCCCTCTCTCTTTCTCCCTCTGGGCCCCCCCCTCTCTCTTTCTCCCTCTGGGCCCCCCCCTCTCTCTTTCTCCCTCTGGGCCCCCCCCTCTCTCTTTCTCCCTCTGGGCCCCCCCCTCTCTCTTTCTCCCTCTGGCCTCTCTCTCTTTCCCCCTTTGGCCTCTCTCTCTTTCTCCCTCTGGCCTCTCTCTCTCTCCGGCCTCTCTCTCTTTCTCCCTCTGGCCCCCCTCTCTCTCTTTCTCCCTCTGGTCTCTCTCTCTTTCTCCCTGGGGGTACTGTTTTTATTGGGCCAGAGACCGTGTGATATTCCTCCCCCCGGCCTCTCTCTCTCCCCCCGGCCTCTCTCTCTCTCCCCCGCCTCCCTCTCTCTTTCTCTCCCCCGGCCTCCCTCTCTCTCTACGGCCTCCCTCTCTTTCTCTCTCTTTCTCTCTACGGCCTCCCTCTCTCTCTCTCTCTCTCTACGGCCTGCCTCTCTGTCTCTCTCTATGGCCTCCCTCTCTTTCTCTCTCTCTCTACGACCTCCCTCTGGCCTCCCTCTCTCTCTTTCTCCCTCTGGCCTCTCTCTATTTCTCCCCCCGGCCTCCCTCTCTCTCCAACCTCCCTCTCTCTCTCCAGCCTCCCTCTCTCTCTCCAGCCTCTCTCTTTCTCCCTCTGGCCCTCCTCTCTCTTTCTCCCTCTGGCCCTCCTCTCTCTTTCTCCCTCTGGCCCCCCTCTCTCTTTCTCCCTCTGGCCTTTCTCCCTCTGGCCTCTCTCTTTCTCCCTCTGGCCTCCCTCTCTCTATTTCTCCCCCGGCCCCCCTCTCTCTATTTCTCCCTGGCCTCCTTCTCTCTCCGGCCTCTTCGGCCTCCTTCTCTCTCCGGCCTCTCTGGCCTCCTTCTCTCTCTCTCTGGCCTCCTTCTCTCTCTCTGGCCTCCTTCTCTCTCTCCCTCTGGCCTCCCTCTCTTTCTCTCTCCGGCCTCTCTTTCTCTCTCCGGCCTCTCTCCCTCTCTTTCTCTCTCCGGCCTCTCTCCCTCTCTTTCTCTCTCCGGCCTCTCTGGCCTCCTTCTCTCTCTGGCCTCTCTGGCCTCCTTCTCTCTCTCCGGCCTCCTTCTCTCACTTCGGCCTCTCTCTCTCCGGCCTCCTTCTCCCTTCTCTCTCTCGCTCTCTCTGGCCTCTCTTTCTCGTTATTTCTCCCTCTGGCCTCCCTCTCTCGTTATTTCTCCCTCTGGCCTCCCTCTCTCGTTATTTCTCCCTCTGGTCTCCCTTTCTGGCCTCTCTCTGGCCTCTCTTTCTCTCCCCCCCCCGAGCCTCTCTCTCTCTCTCTCTCTCTCTCCCTCTGGCTTCCTCTCTCTTTCTCCCTCTGGTCTCTCTCACCTTTTTTTCCTCTTTCTCCCTCTGGCCTCCATTTCTCTCTCTGGCCTCTCTCTCTCATTTTATTTATATATAATGTACATATGTATATTTCAGTATGTATGTATGTTTGTATTTTACACTTTGTCTGTGTTTGTTGAATATATATTTTAACCTCTTGCCGTCCGCCCGTAGTAAAAAAACGGACGGACGGCACTGCAGCATCTGCGGGTTGCCGTCTCCAGACGGCAATTTTTTTCTGCTCGCGCGCGCCCCCTAGCGGGCACGCACGGGCAGAAAAGACCCGCTAAATGCACACACCCGTTACCGGGTGTTTCACATATAGGCGATCGGCGGGTCCATAGCCCGCCGATCGCCTATATGTGCTCGTTCGCGGCACCCCCCCCACCAGGGTTGTTATCCCCCTATATAATAGCAATACCAATAAGTGCAAAAAAAATAAATATAAATAAAAAAAAATAAAAGTAACACATAAAAAAGTAAAATAAAATAAAAGTCACATATAAAAAAAGGGGAAAAAACCCCCCCAAAATGTTTAACTCCCCCACCCCCACGTTTACGCGCCTATAAACGTAAATACGCGTCCGGTGCCCCAGCGCGCAAAAATTACAATTGCGCTACACATGTTACATATCGCCGCGAACGTCGCAGTGAGAGCAATCATTTTAGGGCCATCAATCACTGATAACACTAAACTGATGAGCGGTAACAGCTTTTAAAGCGTCGCCTAGGGCCAATTTTGGGTATTATCGTTTTTTGAGGTTTCGCGCGCGCACGCAATTTTAAGGCTTGACATGTTTAGTGTCTTTTTACCCGACGTGACCCCATCTTTTATATTTTACCAAAAAATTGGGTAATAATAAATGTTTTATCATTTAATATAGGGGAAACTGTTTTTTTATAAAAATTTCGGTAATTTTTCCTTAATATAGTAAAAAAATAAAACCCCCAGTGGTGAATAAATACCACCAAAAGAAAGCTCTATCTGTCCCCAAAAAAGGGTATAAAATTCATTTCAGTACAGCGCTGCATGACGGAATAAATGTCAGTCAAAGTACCGCAGCGCTGAATACTGAAAAATGGCCTGGATGGGAAGGGGGTTTAACACCGCGGATGTCAACTGGTTAATAAAAGTCTTTTCACAATGTTTTGAGTTGGCATTTAATTGGGGAAGGGCGGGTTGATTTTCTCTCAGGCCCCAGTCACATTAATTTTGTTGAGCTTATTTTTCTGCACTGAAAAGCTCATAACAAGAAGTTCCATTAATTTCCAACGCCCCTTATTCACACCTAAACGTAGTGTTGCATGTAGAAAAACGCATGTTACCGGGTAAAGTGCAGGAGGCTTTTTCTGGGCAGATCAGTGCGATTTGGCCCCATAGACTCAACAGGGAACGCAGAACACAATTATTTTGTGCGTTTCCCCATTAACATTCTGCGCCAAACACAACAAGCTACAACACTTAGGAAGCCGCTCTCTATTATACAGTCAAAACAATAAATAATTTGTATTATGCCAAAATAACCAAATAAACACATCTAGTCAGCCAGTGAACACACATCGACTCTATGTGCACTTCATCAACACTCAGCAATCGTATCACATAAAGTGCTTTTATTGTCTCACAATTCCAAGTGGTTATTGTGACAATAATATTCCAATAACATGTTTTGTACCAATATACTTAATCTAAAATTATACAGGTAAGTGAATCCAAAACCCCGGTGCTGTCACCCCAGAAAAAATTCCAATAGGGTTATTCACACAGAAGAGTGAAGAGTTTGGAGAAGGCCGGAGAAGTGAACAATCTAGGACAACATAGCTGAACTGGAAAGTGAGCTGAATAGGAGAATTGTTCCAAATCGGCAATGTTGTCCTAGATTGTTCACTTCTCCTGCCTTCTCCAAACTCTTCACCCTTTTGTGTGAATAAAATGTTTGTACCAATATACTCTTATCTCAATTTCTGGCGGTAAGTGAATCCAAAGCCCCGGTGCTGTCACCCCACAAACAAGTTTTCTACAATAGGCGAATCCAACTTCCAACCTTGTCATTAGACCTCACTTAGGTCTAGAAGCAGCGTTCCCTTTCTTAGTACAGGGGGAGGGAGCCCAGAACAAACAGACTCCTCCAGCAAAGATTCATCATCCCCGCTTATAACCAGACACACACTCATCTACATGGAGCAGCTTTTATCCCAAAACAAAGGTGCACACTTAGCAGTGATAACCCCCCTCCCCCCACTGTGAGGCTGACATCTGCATTGTAATATCTTGTAACTATGACATCTCCATCATAGATAGGGTTGCCACCTTTTCTTCAAGCGAAACCCGAACACTCTGGTGACGCGCAGGCCTCTTTTTGGGGAGAATGAGTCGTGGCGTGTTCATATGTAAGTAGCGCCACCCATTCATATGTAAATATCACAGCTGAGACTATTTTCAGCGGGGGGCCAGTAGCCTCTATCTTAATTTTGGTTGCCCCTGTCTCCCTGACATCTTGTGTCCGGGTTCCTGCTGCCATGAAACCTGGACACAGCATTCAAAACCCGGACTGTCCGGGTGAATCCTGGACAGGTGGCATCCCTAATCACAGACCTCTACATTAAACAGACATAATGATACACTGGAAAGAAGCTTACAATGGTTGTGATTTGTGAATGTATAATATATAATCTGTTGATCTGCGCTTGTGGATGATTTGCTAATACTATGAAAAAATGAAGTGAGAAACTAAAGCTGCCACAATACAGGCTGGAAGCCCTAAGAAATTGGATAAAGGTTTTGCGGCACTAAATCCCCTTCAGTGTTTAAAATAAATGAGACACTATCAAGTGCTGTGATAAATGCAAATTCCTCTCTGTGACAAAAATGTCCTTATTCCAGGACTGTGAATAAACACAAAATACTTTTTGTAAAAGATTAGGAGTGAAAATGAGGTACCATTAAAATTAAGGTACCATTATGAACCAGTATTAAAGGAGAACTATAGGGTTAAGGCTTTTCCCCATAGTTCTCCTTAGGGTAACAGGAGGACACAAACTAGCGTCCTCCCGTCACCCTAGGCTCAGTATACCGCGAGCTCTATCCGGGAAAAATCTTAATCCAAACTTATAAAGTGATAACTGTAAACTAATAGTAAAGATTTTTGAAGGGTTGGTGATCGTCCTCCAATTCTTTAATTAACGTGCTGGTGCATAAAAAGCTGATGCATAAAAGTGATCTTCAGAATGTCACAAACGAAAATCCCCCTAGGCAGTGCTCACTCACCGCATAGAAATCCTTTAAGAGCTTTACAGTCAGCCTGGGGCAGGTATTTAGATCAGTTTCTCTTTGGCACTTCCTCCAGATATTTGAACGCCAGATGGTTCTCAGAAGTTAGAAAATCAAGAGAGATCCCTCATGATGAAGCATGTTTGCAAAATGTATTAGCAGAAAAGTACATAAAAACTCACATTTAGGAATAAAACAGCCGATATCTCGTGAGCCTCCATGCTCACTTCCACATTCGGCGTGGCGCTGTGACGTTAGCTAGGCCCGCCCCTACGCGTTTCGTCACTCAGGACGTCTTCCAAGGGGTAGCAGGTCTATCTAGGTCACAGCTAACGATTTATTTGTACAAAACCAATATGACATTCTAAAAAACTGCCACTAGATGTCAGTCTCTCCTTAGATAGCAGTTACCCGATTGTGATGTTCGGGGATATTGGCACATATGGTGAGCGCTTAAGAATGCAGTCTACTCGCAATATCGTCGGTTTAAGGGCTCGGTAGCCCACTTTTATTCAAAACAAAGTTCATATATCCTTCTTGGATACCCTCGCAGGGGTGGTTGAACATAACCTTCGTGCAAGGCTTCAAAACAACACAATAGCAACCTCCTGGCTTCCACTTTAAACATTAGCACTTACGACCCACTGGTCCCCTTTGAAGTGCTGTCCCACGCTGGTACTGGTGGCCCCTCAGGCTCACGGCTCTCCTAGCCTCACCAGTTCTCTCCCAGCCTCCCTGGCTGTCTTAGTGTGCCTCCAGCACACTCACCGCTTGACTCCCCTCTGACCTCTGGGGGCGTTCTCCTGACACCTGAACACGGTCTGTTCCTCTTTCCCAGCAGGAGCTAATTCCCCTAGCCAGCATCCTTTTTTTAATGGATGTGCACACCTGTGCAATTATGGAGTGCTGGCCACTGCTAAAGCCTGGGCCCAGGACTAGGGATCTCATCTTTCCTCCAGAATCACCTTGAAACCTCCCAGTTCCAGGATCCCAAGCAGATTCCAGACAATCCCTTGCTTCCTGACACGTCTCAGCCCATCTGGCTGAGAGTCCCGGGTGATCACCTCCAATCACATCCAATTCTACAGTGGAATTGCCACACAATACCACACCGATCTACACAGCAATTTACATGGTGAATTGAACAGTAGTACTGATTAAGCATATAAATGGACTGAACTGTATCTAGTTGTTATATTTCAGAAATGTTATTAACAATTATGAGTGTCTCAGCTTCTGCTTATAATATAATATAATCTAATCTTACTTATCATTCTCGTGCAAATACTCGGTATCGCCGCCGATACCGATGCTTGTATCGGTATCGGTGCATCCCTAATAGAAACCTTATATAAAATACCTTAATATGTAATCAAAGGGAAATGTTTATTAAAATTAATCTAGGATAAAAATATATTGAAAATATATTGAGATTCCTAAAATGTATAAGATCAATATAAACGTATTTATGACAATTCATTATTATATAAGAGGCAATATTTATGTCCATATTTAGTTAGTTATTTAAAATTATTATTTACAATTATTATTTAAATAATGGCATCTATAAAATGCAGATAGCAATTATTTGTTACTAAGGAAGCAGTTGAGGTCAAACTCTATATTGAGACCTTTTGGGGCTAAGGTTTCCAACATACAAAATCCATTTGGACTCATTTTGGGAAACTTTTCTAGTCATATTTGTACCCCTCCAGTGCTTCTCTATTTTATCAATCCCTACCACTTTGAGACATTTTGGATCGCAGTTGTGACAATTCTTAAAATGTCTGGATAAACTATGGTTCTTGAACCCTTTTTTTAAGTTGTTTAGGTGTTCTTCCATTCGTTTTTTGAGAACCCTCATAGTCCTACCAATATATTGGAGCCCGCATGGGCACTCCAACAAATACGTGACGTATCTGCTGTGGCACAAAATACATTTTTTTATATAGTATTCTTTTTGATTTGTATTTGATTTAAACTTAATTATTTTATTTATTGCTCCTATAGTTTTGCAGCAGATGCAATATTTACAGGGATTAAAAAACCTTTTTCCTTAAAAAAATGAAGCTTTATGTGTTGGTGGATTTGGTACACTTCTCGCTATTTGTGTTTTGAGATTCGGTGCCCTCCTGTAAATTAACTTTAGGCCTTTTTGGGAGTAATGGTCCCAGCGATTTATCCCTCATTAAGATATGCCAAGGTTTACTAAGGATGGCTTCAACTTTCCTATATTGGGCTGAGTAATCTGTTACAAACGCCATAGGAGGGGGAGGTGAGTTTCTCAAAGGGGGTCCTAGTAGTAATTTCCTTTCTTTTTCAAATACTTCCTTTTGGACCTTTTTTAGAACTTAGGGGTCATAACCTTTTTCTTGGAACCTGTTTATTAATATTTCAGACTGATTCAGGAACTCTTCTTCTGTAGCACAATTGCGTCTTATACGTGTCATTTGACCCTTGGGAATGCCATTCAGCCAATTAGGGTGATGACAGCTTGTGGTGGGTATATAGCCATTTTTGTCTGTTGTTTTAAAAAAATTCTTGGTGGCTAATTCGTTTCCTTTTCTCCATATATCTAGATCTAGGAATTGGACATTATTGGTGCCGATATTGCTGGTGAAGGAGAGGTTTAAAATCATTATAGTTCAAGGAATTGACCATGAGGGATCTCTGTTGATTTTCAAACTTCTGAGAACCATCTGGCGTTCAAATATCTGGAGGAAGTGCCAAAGAGAAACTGATCTAAATACCTGCCCCAGGCTGACTGTAAAGCTCCTAAAGGATCTCTATGCGATGAGTGAGCACTGCCTAGGGGGATTTTCGTGTGTTACATTCTGAAGATCACTTTTATGCATCAGCCGTTAATTAAAGAATTGGAGGACGATCACCAACCCTTCAAAAATCTTTACTATTAGTTTACAGTTATCACTTTATAAGTTTGGATTAAGATTTTGATTTCTGGTTCTATCCATTCACTGACATCTCATGGTTTAAATATTTAAAGGTCTGTATATTCAGACAGGGGATCGCACCACCACAATTATTTGCATATAGTTGTGGTACACACTGTGTTTAATGTCTCATGGATATTATTGATTTCACTGTTAATACTGGTTTATAATGGTACCTTAATTTTAATGGTACCTCATTTTCACTCCTAATTTTTTATAAAAAGTATTTTGTGTTTATTCCACTGTAGAATTGGATGTGATGATCACCTGGGACTCTCAGCCAGATGGGCTGAGACGTGTCAGGAAGCAAGGGATTGTCTGGAATCTGCTTGGGATCCTGGAACTGGGAGGTTTCAAGGTGATTCTGGAGGAAAGATGAGATCCCTAGTCCTGGGCCCAGGCTTTAGCAGTGGCCAGCACTTCATAATTGCACAGGTGTGCACAGCCATTAAAAAAAGGATGCTGGCTAGGGGAATTCCCAGTGGGAAGGTTCCACTCATTCATGCCCATGTAAACGTTGTCCCCATTGGGGTTCCAGACAGCATTAAAAATCTGCCATTACATTTTTAGATGTGGTTAAATGCAGTAAACATAATGCTGGCTAATTGTGATCCTTGTACTTAATTTACCTGGTTTGCTTGTTTTGATTTCTATTGAGAATGAAAGTTGCAATATCACTTACATTTTTTTATATAGTATTCTTTTTGATTTGTATTTGATTTAAACTTAATTATTTTATTTATTGCTCCTATAGTTTTGCAGCAGATGCAATATTTACAGGGATTAAAAAACCTTTTTCCTTAAAAAAATGAAGCTTTATGTGTTGGTGGATTTGGTACACTTCTCGCTATTTGTGTTTTGAGATTCGGTGCCCTCCTGTAAATTAACTTTAGGCCTTTTTGGGAGTAATGGTCCCAGCGATTTATCCCTCATTAAGATATGCCAAGGTTTACTAAGGATGGCTTCAACTTTCCTATATTGGGCTGAGTAATCTGTTACAAACGCCATAGGAGGGGGAGGTGAGTTTCTCAAAGGGGGTCCTAGTAGTAATTTCCTTTCTTTTTCAAATACTTCCTTTTGGACCTTTTTTAGAACTTAGGGGTCATAACCTTTTTCTTGGAACCTGTTTATTAATATTTCAGACTGATTCAGGAACTCTTCTTCTGTAGCACAATTGCGTCTTATACGTGTCATTTGACCCTTGGGAATGCCATTCAGCCAATTAGGGTGATGACAGCTTGTGGTGGGTATATAGCCATTTTTGTCTGTTGTTTTAAAAAAATTCTTGGTGGCTAATTCGTTTCCTTTTCTCCATATATCTAGATCTAGGAATTGGACATTATTGGTGCCGATATTGCTGGTGAAGGAGAGGTTTAAAATCATTATAGTTCAAGGAATTGACCATGAGGGATCTCTGTTGATTTTCAAACTTCTGAGAACCATCTGGCGTTCAAATATCTGGAGGAAGTGCCAAAGAGAAACTGATCTAAATACCTGCCCCAGGCTGACTGTAAAGCTCCTAAAGGATCTCTATGCGATGAGTGAGCACTGCCTAGGGGGATTTTCGTGTGTTACATTCTGAAGATCACTTTTATGCATCAGCCGTTAATTAAAGAATTGGAGGACGATCACCAACCCTTCAAAAATCTTTACTATTAGTTTACAGTTATCACTTTATAAGTTTGGATTAAGATTTTGATTTCTGGTTCTATCCATTCACTGACATCTCATGGTTTAAATATTTAAAGGTCTGTATATTCAGACAGGGGATCGCACCACCACAATTATTTGCATATAGTTGTGGTACACACTGTGTTTAATGTCTCATGGATATTATTGATTTCACTGTTAATACTGGTTTATAATGGTACCTTAATTTTAATGGTACCTCATTTTCACTCCTAATTTTTTATAAAAAGTATTTTGTGTTTATTCCACTGTAGAATTGGATGTGATGATCACCTGGGACTCTCAGCCAGATGGGCTGAGACGTGTCAGGAAGCAAGGGATTGTCTGGAATCTGCTTGGGATCCTGGAACTGGGAGGTTTCAAGGTGATTCTGGAGGAAAGATGAGATCCCTAGTCCTGGGCCCAGGCTTTAGCAGTGGCCAGCACTTCATAATTGCACAGGTGTGCACAGCCATTAAAAAAAGGATGCTGGCTAGGGGAATTCCCAGTGGGAAGGTTCCACTCATTCATGCCCATGTAAACGTTGTCCCCATTGGGGTTCCAGACAGCATTAAAAATCTGCCATTACATTTTTAGATGTGGTTAAATGCAGTAAACATAATGCTGGCTAATTGTGATCCTTGTACTTAATTTACCTGGTTTGCTTGTTTTGATTTCTATTGAGAATGAAAGTTGCAATATCACTAAAGAGAGAGGGCCTTCACCTCTTATTTCAGTTTGTTCTGTGAGGTTATTTCATAATCTTGTATTATTTTTCACACATGTTGTCATGCCAATCGGTGAAGAGTCTCCTGAGTACAAGCATACAGGCAGATACAGCACAATATACAGTATATAGTTAGGCCCAAGTGTGGTGCGTAGCAGTATCAGTTGTTTTTGTACTGCTGTAGCAGTTATAAATGAGTATGCACCTATTATGGCCTTAATTACATATGTATACTGTGCTTGGCTCCCAAGCCCTCCCTGCAGGTGGACTCTGCTATCTGGACATAGGGGGACATAAGAGAACAGGTGGAATGTTATGGAGTATGTAATGGGAGTAAGTGTTCCAAAGAAGCATGTATAGAGAGAAAGGGAAGAGTAAGCGAGAAGGGTGTTGGCAGAGTGGGCAAGGAGAAGATCTCAATAGAAGTAGTGTGGTGGGAGGTAGGATGTGTGTAAGAAAGCAATGGGAACATGGGAACAAGGGGGTAGCAAATTATTAGATCAGTTCCCTTGCCCCACCTAAACCTATGTGATTCTACTGAGCACGAGCAGGCAGAAGTCAGTAGAAGACACACCAGCCACAGGTAAACATTGTGGCGGAGTGCCGGTCGATGCGGCACCAAAACTGTATCAGTATATAGCAGAGCAGGTGGAGAGTGGGATAGATCAGCCCAGTTGGGAGGTGGGAAAGAATGAGGAAACCTTTAGAAAATGCTGTCGCTATTTGATCAAAAATAGACTGCCAGTGCACGTCAACAAAAAATCCCCCCGAAAAAAACAGACATCCACCTTTTTATTACTGCAGTGCAATCAATTCAAGGCACATGCATTGTGGTAAGCTGCAGTCTGCTGACACCTACTATACCTGTGCATTGGAGTGTATTTAAAATGAATGACATCACAGTGTACCGTGTGTTATCATTGCAGAAAAATGCACATTACCGCAACATATAGGACTGAAAGAGGCCCATAGGCTAACTTACTTTCAATTAACTTTATTCTAATGACCCCCTCTCCATGCCAACTAAACTGCCTTGCACTTACTTTGGATCAGTGGGTGTCGCGGTCTAGGAACCTTGCACCATATCGCTTACATGTAGAGAGCTTTTGCATTTGGGCCTATGAAGAACTTCTTATCTTATAGCCTCATTCAAGAGGACGTGCACAGGCATACAGTGAGCACGTCTGCAGAAACCCTGCGCCTGGGAGGGTCAGGTGCTGTGTGTACATCTCTATGTATTTTCAATATATGTTTCAGAAATTGTAAGTATATTGTAGTCATAACAAGTTATGTGGTACAATCAAGATAAATAATCACAAATGTGTACAATCGACAGTATTGATAAGCAGTTAGCTAAACAGATGCAAACTAAAGCCCTGTCAAAATAAAGAATAATATCAAATCTGAGGCGGACGTATCCCATACGATACCACACACAACACCGAAGTGCGGGCTATTTGTTTGCTGAATCTGACCGGCCGGTTATCTCAATTTTAAATGTGAGTTTTTATGTATTTTTTTAATAAATGATCTTTATATGCTACACAATGAGGAGTTTCTTCTTCTTCTTGTAATTTTGGTATTCTATTGATTCATGGAACATCGCTGGGAGAGCTTATAAAACAGATGCTAGGACTTCTTGGTCTACCAATGAGCTTCCGATTGTTAATATACAATAACATTGCGGTGAGTGTGCACTCCTGAGGGCGTGGATACAAACACGGTGTGTGAAAGATCATCAAGCACTTTTGGGACTCTTTTTCTACACATGCTGGATATAATAATATTAATTTTTACTATCTATCATTGATCACCCACAATGGATGTGACTTCTGGACTTTTTTTAACTTATGTATTCTCCATGAGAGATTTTTTCACTTTATGTATATATTGGAAAAAGAATTCAAGAAATTATATTTTTGCACCTATATTTATATGTATATGTTTGAAGGCTAACTAGTTAGTCTGGATTTGTGGGAGGAATCTGCGCTCCCACAGCCTTCTTAACCTGGCCGCACAGGCTCCTCGGGACGCAAGTGGTTTCCAGCGTGAGGTAGGGTGTCTTTGGCTCTTCGGTGAAGCGTCAAGCGTCGTCTGCACACTACCGGCCAGCGGGAACACGGGGATCGAGAGCTACCTACAGTTCTTCAGAGGGCAGATACAGGTACCAGTTACAGGTTGCTGTTTTCTGGGTTTTCATATGCCATCTATTACTGTAATCTAAAATAGTTTGCCTGGATCTGGATTTTAGGTGCCACACCCCTGGGGCATGAAGTATCGAAAAAGAGAAAAAGGTGGGGGGTTTTAAGCACCGAATGACAACTCCAAAAGACAGAAGACCGTAAAAATTGTTAATTTTAATGTTGATAATGTTTAAAAAAAAAGAGCTAGTATGTAGCATAAAAACAATCAGCTGATCAGATTGCTCCCTATGCGCTCACTCCATTAAACCTTCCATTACAAATGTACATGGTGAACATGTAATCCAAACAGTGCACAATAGGTAATAGGAAAAGAGCATAATCTGGTTATGTCAACAATAAAACATCAGACAATAGTAAATATTAAATGGTGTTGGAATGGTTGATGATGGAGGAGCAATTTCAACGTTTTGCACACACAGGCGCTTCTTCAGGAGAAGGGAATATCTGCCTGATTTAAAAAACAATAATAGACATGATCCATACAATCATCATTCTCTGTATAGCAATTGATTGAATAGGAATATCACCTACCAATATCACAAGCTGATATATGTGTGTTTGAGCGAGCCTATCCGGGCAGCACACCTGTACAATCCTTTCTAGTGATGAAGAGGGTGAAGCAAGGGCCAGTACCCAATGTTGAGCAGGAGGTGGGAGGTAGGCAGAGCAGTGGGAGCCTTAAATAGATGAACAAAAAGGGGCCCAGTCACATAGCCATATTGCATCTCCTAAATAAGCCCATACACAGTGGGGAAGCCGCCCCCTTCTAAGTCTGGGCAGTGCATAAGGGCATAACAGCCAACGAAAAACAACGCAAAAAAGATAAGGAAAAACAAGGACTTACATGGGAGAGATGTTCAAACCGCTTCAAATGCTGAGACAGCAAGGAAGGGAGAGAAGAAGAATAGTCGTCCCATCCGTCGGCCAGGTTATATCTTCCGTATGCCTCCAAGCCAACCGCAACCAGTGCCGCCGCCCCAGGGCCGCATGATGGTGTTGGTGGCTTGCGCGGGCGCTATAACGGCATCTGGCGCAGTGACGTCACCGCGCCGCCAGAGGATTTCCACCCATCACAAGTTCTAGCTGCTCTGACAGTTAGAGAAACAGCTAGGGGTTATAATGACATATCATCCTTCCAGAGGCCAGCCTGAATTTAATCGGCCGGTCCGGCCAAAGGCCGCGGCCTCAGAAAGAACGGGCTTGCTAGGGGTCAATCGCCTAGGATGGAGGGAGTAGACAGACTGCAGGGGCTGCAGCGTGGGGGGGAGCCGCGGGAAATTGATGCCGGCCACCCCTAGTGCTGAGAGGTGGCAGCGCCCCGCATTGTGCTCTGAGGGGAAAAGTCTCCCAACATCCCTAAATCATCCAGGATATAAGGATCATAAGACAGGGGGTGCCAAGCAGGTCCGTCAAAAACACATGGTAGTTAGAACATTAGTGATGCCCCCCTAACCCATTGACAGGGGTCATCAAAGTGTATAAGTGAAAAACATGATTAGTGTCATATAACATCATATAGACAGCATCAATTACAGTATTCACAGGGGTCATCAGAGACAGGGTTCATTACAATGTATGAATGGGGAACATGATTGGTGTCACATATATTCATCTAGACAGCATCAATTGCAGTATTCAATGGTGTCCATAACACGATGATTACATTCAATTTTGTTTTTATCTCTATTTTCAAATTAACAAAGCAGCCCATTTGTATCTAGGGCATAAATCAAATTATCTGGCCATATCACAAAACTAGTTACGATTTTGTAAAAAGGGTCAGCACATATGGATCTATTGGTGAGATTTAGGGCCAGTTAGGGCCAGTTAGGGCCATCTAGTCATATCAAGGATCTATAGCTTTTATAGTCCCTCCATCAGGTATAGGTTGTAGCTTTTATATTGGTACCAATGGCCTGACATTGCCCATAAAGCACAAAACATTTCCCGCACTTGTGTGGGTTAGCTCCACAGAATGTTGTGGGGGTGATGTATTGCAATGATGTAACATGTTGTCAGCTGGAGAACATTACAGGCACCTTAGATGTGTTAGCCACCAAGATCTCTGAGCGGTGGATTAATTGCGTACTGTAGTTGGAACCTGTGCTATATATGCTTCAGGTTTATGAAGCCAGTTAGATGGGGAGATACACCATGCGGGACCAGGCACCCTGCCCCCTGGTTTTTGTTCGTAATTCATAGGAAGGGTTTAAAGCTGAGGGTCTCATTTAATCCAGGTGACTGTGTAGCCCGTAGCCTATATATCCATCCGGTCTCTTTTTGTAAAATCTTTTTATCCCAATCGCCCCCTCGTGTGTCTTCCACTATGCATTCCAGGCCATAAAAAGATAAGGTAGTAGAGTCGAAGTTATGGTACAAACCGACATGGCGGCTAATTGGCGTCGTCATCTTACCATTAGATGTTAAATAGACATGATCTTGGATACCTTTAAAGAAGGGCCTGATTGTTTTCCCCACATAAAATGCACCGCACTGGCATGTCATGAGGTAAACCACCCCCTTGGTCTGACAGTGAATTCGATTCCTGGGAGACCATACTTGGCCATTAGGGAGTTTGGTATATCTGCCTTGTTTGATGAATTTACAAAACTTACAGTGCTCACATCTAAAAGTTCCAGTCCTAATAGGTTGGACTTGATGGACTAATGTCTTTATTCAACCTCAAATACTATGTAACTATGTAACTATGTGTTGTTTCTCTTGCCCGTGCCTCTGAATAATGGCTATGCACTAATTGGTCTCGTAGGAAACTCGGGCGTCGGTAAACAATTTCCGGTTTCGCTCTTATATGCTTAGAGACTGTAGGGTCCTGTGACAACAAGTGCCAGTGTTTGTCTATGATCTGTTTTACTTGATCAAACTGGTTGGAATAGCGGGTAATGAGTTTAACTGTTGGCACTTGTTGCCTCCTTATTTTGTTGTTTGCTAGACGTATAAACCAATTTCTCCCAGGTTTGTAGTTTCGCCCTTTGATAGGCTCTCTTAAGAACCTGTCTACTGTATCCCCTTAAACGATCTCTTAGTTTGGACGCCTCTTCCTCGAAGAGGTGGTCCATGGAGCATACACGTCTAAGCCGCAGGTATTGGCTATAAGGTATGCTTCGTTTAAGCGGGATCGGGTGTGCACTCGTAGCATGCAGGATGGTGTTTCACGCTGATTCCTTTCTATAAAGGCCTGTGAAGATGGAGCCGTCATCCGCCACTCCTACCTTGACATCCAAGAATGGAAGGCATTTTTGATGGCATTGCATAGTAAATTTTAAGTTAAAGTCCTTCCGCTGCAGGAGCATCACGAATGCTTCCAATTCCTCCCTAGAGCCCATCCAAATCATGAAGACATCATCTATATATCTTAGCCAAGTGAGTGCATAAGATTGCGCGCAGCATGTGCCCATCGCTACCCCCTGTATCTGGAGGTAGTGGGAGCCCTTGAAGGTAAAGACATTATGTCAAAATGAATGATAGAAGATCCACTATAAAAATGTTATATAGGGTGGATGAGTTTGTTCTTTCCTCCAAGAACTGTCTGACGGTTTCTATGCCTCTGGGGTGGGGAATACATATTAGTATAGTGCCTCCACGTCTATGGTGACTAGCCAGGAATCAGACGGAATCATGATTCCATCAATATTTTTCAAGAGATCAGATGTGTCTTTTAAGTAGGAAGGTAGAGAGATAAAATGGGGCCTTAGGTAATCATCAACCATATGACTGGCCATTTCAGTGAGGCTACCCATCCCTGACATGATTGGTCTGCCCGTGGGGTCCGTAAGACTTTTATGGGTCTTGGGGAGACAGTAGAACATGGGCATGCGAGGGAATTTTACATCGAGATACTCCAAGTATTTGTTTGTCGAATAAATCACTTTGATAGGCCTGATGAATTATTGTTCAATATTCAGTTTGGTAAGTTTTTACTGTTGCTTCATCTATTTTTTGGTACCATTCCGAGTTACGGAGGATTTTATAGCACATTGATTACACATTTAGTACAACTATATTCCCCCCTTTGTGTGATGGCTTAATTACAATATCCTCCATAGCCGACAGATTGTTCAGGGCCTCCCTCAGTGGTCTGGGCAAGTTTGTTGTCGGGGAAGAATTAGGCAACATTTCGATGTCCCCAATTGTACTCTGGAGAAAGGCCCAAATATGAGGGTTAGACTGGATAGCTGGAAACTTGGTTGACTTCTTCTTGAATACAGTAGATGTGGCAGATGTTTTTCCCCTGCTCTGAGTGTCCTCAATGGGCATCATATCGTCAGTGATCCCCTCATCCAGCATGTGCATGAGGTCCCTGAGTGCCCGAAAATCCTGCATGGTGTATCCCTCCCATCTCGACTGTTCCATTTTAAGTTGGTTACTCTGAATGGTATTTTTGTCATACATGACCTTAAACATTAAGTTTCGTGCAACACCGTTAGAGCTTGAGAAAGAGGTTTCCTCAAAATGCGTAGCTCACCGGTGATCCCCGAGTCTTCTCTCCACTCCTGACTCATAGAGCAGGCTGTCCTCTACAGCCTTTTTACCAGTTCTCCCCCATACACTGTTAGAAGCTATACGCACCGCTACCACCAGACTTCTAGGGACAGGACCGCACTCTGTTCTAAACACCGTCTTGTCAGCTGCAAAGACAGGTGTTTGTACAGCCGAGGCACCATTGAGTTAAACCCAGTATTCTGCCTATACACCGCCCCTACTCCGGTCCACACAGGAGTGACACGGACACAGTCTCTGTACTGCCACTCTTCTTCCCCCGGTCATTAGTTCTCCATTCTACAACCGCGGCCGGCATCTCCTGAGACTCCTTCAGCCTCCGATCCTGGACCACTCGATCCTCCTGTAAGGCCGCCTCTCCCCCGGTCCTCCCCCATCCAAATGTAAGTGTGTGCTTTTTATCTACACTTTTTTTTTTTTTATCCGTTTTTTAGTGCATTTTGCCAGCACCAATGTTGTAATCATTTACCTTACAAGTTTTGCGCCCCGTTGTGAGTTTTTTTTAAAGTTTCGTGCAAACATGTGTAAGTCTTTGATTACTTAAAAATGCTTTAAATTATCCATAGGACAGAAACTAAGGCCCAATCTTAGTACTTGCAATTGGTTCTCACTATGAAGGGGTCTAGGTTCCCCGTCCTTTTGGTGTCTGGTGCGGTGTCCCCTAAAAAATGGGCAGAGCTTGTTCCTAAGTGCGTTGCATCAAGTGAGAGGGAATTGTGGTCCCTGGAGTTTCGTGAGTCTTCGTGTGAATGCGAACGTGGTGGAAGTGCATGGGCAGCAGCCCTAGGTGTGGGTGGAGGAGAATCTGACAATGAGAAATTGTCCTCAATACCTTTGTGTGTTTTCCCTGACTGTGGCAGGTGTTGGGTAGGTTAAAATGCCTCCCGTTTTGGATTCCCTTCACCATTGTGTAGGCTCCCACCTTTGATTCTTCTACGTGTGGGATTGGGTGGGTGTGTTTTGTGCTGTCGTTTGGTATATGATGAGAAAGAATAAAAGGATGAGGAATCTGAATCAAACCCCCCTTCCCAATCGGAATTACGGGTTGGGTGATCCGACCTGAATCTAGTATTGGATTGTTTGGTCCAATTATAGGCTTGGCCTAACGTGTAAGAGAGTTTGTCCCTTTGAAATGTTTTGTCTTTATTAGTGACCAAATCCTTGCTGAAGGTTTCGATATGGTCACGTAACTCCTTATCCTGTTTCGGAAAAGAGGGGAGATTTTTCTCGATCGCAGTGGAGGCCGCAAACAGAGATTTTATCTCCCCCTCCAAACTAATAAGTTCGGAGTTATAGTAGTCAACCAACAGTTGAACCATTCGTAATGAGCATGCCTGCAGGTTAGCTTCCCATAGTTCCTTTAGTTTATCATTGACATGTCTAATCTGGGGAAATATTTGAATGCGTAGGCCCCATGGAACAATTTCTTTAGAAATATAACGTTCAAATAATTTTTTATGCCAGAAAATGGCTGATCTCCTTTCTAACAGTCTCCTAAGTTTGAGAAAAAATATATTGTCATCACATTCCTGTGTGGTCTGATCATAGTGTGTTTCTTGTATTCTGGACATGATGCCGTCCCAGGATTGAAGCCAGTAGTCGGCCATAATTGAAAGACAAGTGACTATAAGATCGATCAATATTAAATGTTAAGTCGGATGTTGTCAAAACCCAGGTCGAGAAAGGAATGGTGTTTGCCACCGAGAGTTTGATAATCTAAAATAGTTTGCCTGGATCTGGATTTTAGGTGCCACACCCCTGGGGCATGAAGTATCAAAAAAGAGAAAAAGGTGGGGGGTTTTTAAGCACAGAATGACATCTCCAAAAGACAGTAGACTGTAAAAAATTGTTAATGTTAATGTTGATAATGTTTAAAAAAAGAGCTAGTATGTAGCATAAAAACAATCAGCTGATCAGATTGCTCCCTATGCGCTCACTCCATTAAACCTTTCATTACAAATGTACATGGTGAACATGTAATCCAAACAGTGCACAATAGGTAATAAGAAAAGAGCATAATCTGGTTATGGTCACCAATACAACATCAGACAATAGTAAATAGTAAATGGTGTTGGAATGGTTGATGATGGAGGAGCAATTTCAGTGCTGCCGCCCAGGGCTGCATGATGGTGTCGGTGGCTTGCGCGGACGCTATAACGGCATCCGGCGCAGTGACGTCACCGCGCCGCCAGAGGAACTCCACCCATCGCTGCGTCTACGCAAGTCCTAGCTGCTCTGACAGCTAGAGAAACAGCTTTCGGTGCTTAAAACCCCCCACCTTTTTCTCTTTTTTTGATACTTCATGCCATCTATTACTGTGTCGGTAAAGTCAAATGTATGATAGACATGTCGGTCTGGCCTGAGCAGAGCCTGGCCTGGCCATTTCACGCTATGTTTTCAGTGTCACCCTTACAAACGGAAACGGGTATTGTTCAGGGTCAGGGAGGTTCATGCGCGTCAGAGGGGTTATTGTGGTCGGGAATACTCAGCCTTGCATAGACTTGTCAGCTCAGTCTCAAATGGCCTGTTCAGGAAACATAACCTTAGCTGTGGCCGTCGGGGTTCCATATGCGAATAAAAAAAAGAGAAAGGGTGGTACAAGATTAGATGCACGTGCACTTATACTTAATTTACACCCGGCTTCTCGGAGCAACCCAGGGCGACACGCAGCCCACATCATGCAGCATCACAGTACTTTTGCTTTAAATAAATCATGTCAGCTGGCCACTTTTCAGCTTATCGGAGGCTCTAAGGGTAATGGTTAGATATATGCTAGGTCCTCAGGCCTCAGGCATACGTCATTGCGGTGCACGCATCTTATACTGATTTTAAGACAAGTCACCGCAAGTACGCTCATCAGGTCATGGTGGCAATTAACATTTTGGCACGGGACGTTAGAGGCCGGTTAGTTATGTCTTATGGCAAAGATGAGTTTGGTAGCAAGGGCCACGCACGTACACCCGTCTCCCATAGTTCTTGTATGATATCATGGGTCATATACAGGCATGTCATCCAAGGTTACCTCATGTATTGCAGTTACCTCGGACATGTCTCCCAGGTTTCCCATGTATTTGCTGTGGCAGAGACGCCCAGCATAGAGGCCACACACATACACCAGGCTGTCGGACTTAGCAGCACTTTTTTGTTACGGAGTATTAGCAGGGATATGATTCCACCTTATCTCATGTTTTACAGTGAGGATCAGTAGACATGTCCCATGTATCTGAGAGTATGGATTTGGCATCTTTACCATCAACTCCTGCCAGAGGTTCTGAGCAAGGAAGCGCCCCATCCATCAGAGCATGGACTATCCCCAGGCTTGTTCTGGAGCTACAGATGAGAGGCATTCCCTTTTCTGCCACTGCAAGGAAAGGGGAGTTATTTAAATTATTATTTCCTCCTGCGGCTGCTAGCTTCCTCCTGCGGCTGTTTATATGTAAACATTTAATGCGCGATTTGCACTTTTATGCACGTTTGCACTATTATGATCAGTATTGATATACAGTCCCTACTGAGGTAATGGTTTATACCTGTAGCACATGAATTCAAGAATTTTATATTTATTTGCACAAGTTGAATCTAGAGAGGTTTGTTTATGTTAATTTTATTTATGCACAATTAACGGTTATTGTTTTATCAATAGCCTTTAGGTTAGACCTATTTAATTAGCTTAAGACCCATAGAGCTGCATATCTATTATTATTTAAAGCCCTGTCAACACTACATTTGCAAAAGCTGTGTATAGAGTCATACCATCATCGATACCACATTCACATTTATGAGCAGCTCTCACTCAGATACAAGAGCATTGGGTCCTGTGTGGGGAGCACAAGCATGGAAGAAAACAGAAACATATGCTGTGTAGCAGAACCACCCCACGGCACAAAACATGTTGTACAAACCTAAATTAAATTGGCCAAATAGAGTCAGTGATATGTGTCACCTTCTCCACAAAAGGAGGGGAGACCCAATTCATTGGACCCCCTCCTACATTCATTTTTATAGCCTCCAACAGGGTGTGCCCACAATGGGTGCATCCCGTTGTTTTTGCCAAAGAACAGAGTGTGCTTCACCTTGAAGAACCCATTACCCCTGCTACTCTGCACCCTGACATTACATCTCCCTGCCACCCAGCACCCTCATTGCTGCTGTAGATAAAAAGTATAAATGTTATTTTATAATTTGTCCCATTTATGTTGATATTAAAAATATGATTCTGGTACAAAGCATTGTAACATTATTTATAAATGAAACACATGTTTTTTTCCACTTTTGCACATTTTTTAAAAGTGACACTAAAAAGATATAATAAACATAATAAATACAAATAAAAACAGTTTAATGGTTTAAAAGAAATACAAATAAAACAATAATCAGCAGAAGAATAATAGCTAAGGGGAGAATGGGGGGGGTAATTAGAGCTTAATAAATGGTTATAAATGGTTATTAAATAAACTGTGCTCCTATTTAACCCCTTAAAGAGCAAATACAATCTTAACCCTTGTAGTGGGGTAGTCCTGGCTGACTCCTAGACCGGTCACTGCCACCTTGCTCCCCCTCTGCTCCAGTAGTATAAGGATCGTGGATCGGGTGATAGGCAAAACAGGCACTTAACCCTTGCAGTTCGGGGGTAACTGGGGGAGTTGTTCATTAAAGATAAATTCCACATTTAAGAAAAAATAATAAATGCACACTTCTTCATTAAAGAGAACATGTGCATTTAATATTTTTAGCTTTGGAGACAGTAAAGCCTTACAACTATGATCACTTTAACGCAGACACAATGCCCTGGCTCCTGCAGACCCTTCTGTGGTAACTAATGGGACTTGTTTCTCCAATCACAGATCCTGTCAACTTAGCTTTTGTTCTGCGTATTATTGAAAAAGAATAAATACAAAGTAGCAATATTGTATTTCTGAGTCATACTTCTTTAGGGCTGGTTCACACCGATTGCGGTGCGTTCCAGAGCAGTAGCTGCTGGAATGCACAGCAATCACTCACTAAATTACCTCCTTCGTTCTGGGGCGGGAGAGGGCATGGCGGTGCATTGAAGTCAATGGCACCACAGATACGCGCCCCCGCCCGCAGTGCGATCGGATGCATGGTAAAACATTGCCTGCGTTCCGGTCCACTGCAAACGCAAAAAGATGCTGCATGCTTTATTTTTGCATTCACAGTGGATCCGGAG
>NW_017308796.1:73781-103599 GCF_000935625.1 Nanorana parkeri | reverse complement strand
CCGCTCTGGTGTGAATGGGCCCTAACGGTGTCTAACCCAGTTTAGACACCTGTTGTTGGCAGAAGCAGTTGTTTATCTCCTTAAACAATAAAATTGCCTTTACATTTGGATCTGTAGCTGTTGTGATTTAAAGCTGCCAAAAAATTTAAATACTTCTTCCTTGCAACAAGACAGACTGGGGGCATCAGATACGCCATTTTTGTACAGAACATTCCTATATATATCATGCTTGTGCCATTGACTCATGGCTTTTCCCTGTCAGCTGCACATGACTGGAAGATATCACCTGCAATGGGTCTTTGATTTATACTGAGATATGTTCTAAAGCTTGGTATTCAAGGTTTGGATTTTGTTTAACCACTTCAAGACCAGGTGTTTAGACCCCCTTCCTGGCCATTTTATTTTATTATTTTTTGTTATAATTAGGACAAATTACAGAAAATTTTGAAAAAAAAAAGTTTTTTTTTACATTATGTTAGGAAACATTTATTATTACCCAGTTTTTTGGTAAAATATAAAAGATTGCTCCGGGCCGGCCGTTTTTCTACTACGGCCGGCCCGGAGGCAGTTAAACAAATACGTTTTATGAACCTTTGTTCGATTTTGTAATAGATAATGGGGTCAAACTGACAATCAGACTATAGTCTATAGACTATAGTGACGAAAAAACCCCTAAAGGAGTGGGATGGAGAATTTTTCTCAAAGTGCACATATGTGGAGGAAATACACAAAGGAGACTAGGATTCATCCAACAATGCACATGCTGCTTGTATGTGGACAATATTTGTTTTGTCTGGAGTTTAGCTTTAACCACTTACTGACCGGCGTGTTTACACCCCCTTCCTGTCCCGGCCATTTTTCAGTGTTCAGCGCTGCGGTACTTTGGCTGATGTTTATTCCGTCATGCAACGCTGTACTGAAATTAATTTTATACCATTTTTTGGGGACAGATAGAGCTTTCTTTTGGTGGTATTTAATCACCACTGGGGGTTTTATTTTTTACTATATAACAAAAAAGTACAGAATATTTTTTTAAATGGTTTTCCCTTTATTATTTTAGGAAACATTTATTTTTACCCAATTTTTTAGTAAAATATAAAAGGCGGGGTCACGTCAGGTAAATAGACACCAATCATGTCAAGCCTTAAAATTGCATGTGCCCGCGAAATCGCAAAAAAACACCACAGGCAAAATTGTCCATAGGTCGACGCTTTAAAAGATTTTACCGCTCATCAGTTTAGTGTTATCAGTGATTAATGGCCCAAGAATTATTGCTTTCATTGCGACGTTCGCAGCGATATGTAACACGTGCAGCATAATTGGAGCAAATGTTTTTGCGTGTAGGCGCATCTAACGCATTTTTGCGTATCTATGTGGGGGTGGGGGACTTTAAACAAATTTTGTGTGTTTTTTAGTTTTGTGTGTGTGCATTTTTATTTATTTTGTGAGCAAATTTTTAAAACTTTTTTAAAAAATGTTTAAACTTTATTTACACTTAACTTTATAGTTACCACATAGGGTGATAAGAAATCCCGTATGTGATAACAAATTACAGTTACTAATGTCACCTAGGGACCCCCAGAGAAGCTGATGAAGCACAGATCTGCTTCATCAGCTTCTCTCCGGTTTCTGTACCGGAGAGTGACAGAGGAATGCGGAAGTGATGTAATATACATCACTTTCTGCATTCAGAGACCGGGAGGAGAGCGGAGGGAGATCACGTACTGATCTCCCTCCGTTCTCATTGTACAGAGCCACATTGCACGGGATGGATGAACGCCAGGACGGCGGCAGTGGGGACAGCAATGGCGACGAGAGGTAAGGAGGGGGGGCGCACCCTCATTTGCATCATACAAGCGATCAGGCGTCTTTACAGACGCCGGATTGCTTGTATGTAAACGGCCATCGCTGGGCGTTAAAAAACCAGGCGGTTTCCCGCTTGTGCTTGCCAGGGGGCGCACGCACGTGCGGGCACAAAGGACGTCTAATGACGCCCATCCGCATCCAGGAGACTCCCGTCCGGCAGTCTTTCAACGTTTGGCGGACTGGAGGTGGTTAACCACATACATTTCTTGTACTGAATAATGCACATGCAATACCTGTCAGTCACCTATAATATCCAGCAGGTGGCAGCATAATATAACAAACTGTATATTTAGCAGTAGTAGTAATAAGCAGTAAAATTGTTATATGGTGTGCTGTAATTCCATGCTGCGCTATCATCTTCCAGGATTGATCACCTCTAATTAGCTAGTAATACATATTAAAGTAATCCTAGTCTATTTTAGTATGCACATAAGGCTCATATTCATGATATGCATATTACAAATATAATAGAAATATAATAGGCTCATATTTAAAAGCTGAATATGAGCCTAGTGTCTTTATTGCAATGTGTGCTTCAACGTAGGAAGCTTAAGGTGCCCATACACTGTGCGATTATCGCACGATAATCGCGGGAAATCCCGCGATCGTACGATAATCGCAAAGTGTATGGAAGGCGTGCGATCGTTTGTACTGTACGGTCGCACGTCTTTTGTCTAAGGAGCATGCTAGAAAACCAGCCGAGAATCGTACGATTTTCGGCTGGTTTTTAGCATGATCGTAAGATCAATGCCGCACGGGCCGGTGTGCGCACGCGCACACTGCCTGTTCAGCATTGCGGTCATCGGAAGCCCGCCCTCCAAGATGAGCAGATCGTACGTTTTTTAAATTACTTTACAACCATCGCAAGACTAGGTCTTGCGATGGTTGTAAAGTGTATGGCCACCTTTAGCTGCCACAGCAATGTGAGTTATTTCAGTCGGCTGAATCTGATTTGCTTTTTAGACTGAATTCAGTGTTGACACTTATACTTTGGAATTAGGCAAGTCCACAATAAAATCCATGGATAAGTGTGTCCAGGGTCGCCCACCATTCGGAATGGGCTGCAACAATCCCACAGGAAGGTGTCTGGGTTTTTTGGACTGAGCACAAACCTGACGCAAAGCTACAAAGTCGGCAATGTCAGTACGGATCCTCGGCCACCAAAACTGTCTAGACACAGACCAAACCATCTGATTCCTGCCCGGAAAGGAGCTTAGTTCGGAGGTCTACTGGTACAAACCATTTTCCCACCGGTCTCTCCGGAGGAGCATCGGACTGAGCAGTCAGAATTTGCCCCCCTAAGGGTGAAGTCAAACTGGCGCGTACTGAGGCAAGAATGCGATTGGGAGGTACAACAGGAACAGGTTTAGTATCCTCCTTGGACAGTACCGCAAACTGGTGAGACAGGGCGTCAGCCTTAATGTTCCTAGACCCAGGCAAATAGGAAACAATGTAGTTAAAACGAGATAAGAACAAGGCCCATCTGGCCTGCCGAGAGGATAGTCGTTTGGCCTCCGAGAGATTGATGAGATTCTTGTGGTCAGGGAGTATTAACACCGGAACAGTGGTCCCCTCAAGGAGATGCCGCCATTCCTTGAGAGCCAAGACGATTGCCAACAATTCCCTGTCGCCAATCTCATACTTGCACTCACCCGGAGACAGTTTCTTAAAAAAGAACCCATGGATGAACGGATGAAGTCGGCTCTCGGGTGAAGAAGGTTGAGACAGGAGGGCGCCCAATCCTGTTTTAGACGCATCCACCTCCAATATGAATGGTAAGGCTGGGTTGGGGTGGGCTAACAGGTGCAGTGGAAAAGCCAATTTCAATTTTTCAAAGGCTTGCTCCGCAACTGGAGACCAGGAAAGGGGGTTCGCACCCTTCTTAGTCAAGTCAGTGATGGGTTTGACCAGGGTGGAGACATTTTTGATGAATTTACGATAATAATTAGCGAAGCCCAAGAATCGTTGAATGATCCTGGCTGACGTTCTTCTCTGGCTCCTGGCTTCTTCCTGACAACGCTGATTTCCTAGCTCCTGCTCCTGGCTTGTTCCTGACCTGGCTTGGACGACTACCCACTCCGGCTCCTGACTCTGGCTTGTTCCGGTTTAAGACCCTGCTTACTCCTGTGGATACTGTTCTTAATAAATATTTTAACTAGCACCTTTTGCTTGTCTGGTTTTCATTGTGCTCTGACATTACGCCAGGCCAGGTCAGACTGGACTGAGTGGTATATATATATGGTGAGTAGGGTGACATCATCACTCGGAGACAGGAAACTCCCATCTGACTCACTCAGATGATGCTCTCCTATCTGACCATAAGAGGGAGCCCGGGAGTAGCGAGCAACATTCCAGAGTCTGCTTGAGCAAGGAAGGAACAGGTGAGTGAAATGGCAGCCAAGCCAGCATGCTGCAAACCAGTAAAGTCAGGGTGGAACCCTGACACCGGCTGATCAAAGGAGCTGGTCGAAAAACCTTGGAATGAACAGAGCAGGCAGCCAATGAGCTGCTGGCTCTGTTCAGGTTTTCTGACAGCAGCTGGCTGCCTACACCTGATAGGCATCAGCTTTATGCAACTCTGCGAGAAGTCATTACTCTTGTCATTTCACTGCCGCCCACATGTGCCTGTCTGCACTACTGGTGGTGTTATATTCTAGGGCAATTTTACAGCATATAAGGTATTTGCAGTTCATAGAAAGAGCAACAAATTAATGTTTCATTGTTTGGACACTTATTACTTAGGCATTGCCCACTGGGTTTAGGTCACTGGTCTGGGGTCTGTGGTGATAATAATAGGAAAAACTAATACATTTTAATTGAAAGTTTAATTAAAATGATTTATTTACTGCAATTATATACAAGGTGGAAATGTATATAGACAGACTTAGCGTAATATCAATAATAAACCAAAATAAAAATCCACATGTTCACATTCACAATACATATAATGTCCACAAAATATAAGCTGCATATTTATTGTGGACATTTATACTATTTATTGTATTTATTTTACTGTATTATTGTGCCGCCCCAATGGGGCATAGAATATGTTGTAGAAGTTAGTATAGATAGAAGTTTTACATAGTGTGTTTGCCTATATATTTTCTCATAGTTAAATCCATGTCTTATCCTATGCTGCCATCTAGTGGCCTTTGTGATATCACACATGTCTTTTCTGTATTTCTGTTCCCCATGTGACGACATATTTCCAGTCTATGTATGCCCCTCCCTTCTTCCTATGTGCAGTACTTCCTGTGTCATGGCCACATCTACTAGCCACATGTAACAAGGACACACATGTAATCTGCACAGTACGTAGGAAAGGCATCATTTTCTGACCGCACAATACTATAACCGTTCAACTGCTGTTCCTATCATCTGCTGTAACCTGATGTTAAAGAATAAACACCTCTTTTGAATGAATCGGTATTGACGAGTTCAGCTATCTGACGAGGATTGTCCGCAGTGAGTATATCTGCTTATACAGGCCAGGCATAGAGGTCTCAGCAAGGGATATATTTCACTATCACAACGATCGGAGTCAGAATAATTATTTTGATAACGTATTTATTTTCATACACTTATTGTGTACATGTGCTGCCTCCATTAGTTGTATGGCAATGTATATAGTTATAGTTACATAGTATTTGAGATTGAATAAAGACATATTTCCATCAAGATCAACCTATTGTGTTTATGTGTATGGTCCTACTGATGTGTAGTATGTATAGGTCCCTGTGTGTTCTCATACTTGTACCCTCTGAGGAAATCGTCCAATCGCCTCTTGAATGATTCCACATACTCAGCCGAAATCAGTGGCGGAACTACCGCCATAGCGACCCATGCGGGCGCTATGGGGCCCGCAACAGAGAGGGGGCCTGTTCAGGAGCAAGATTGTAAGCTTCCCAGCCGGGTCCCGGAGTAGGAGCGCACACAGTGGCTGCCCCGTGCACAGCGATGTGGAGGGTGAGGGGTGCCATGCCGGGCAGCCGGCCGCTGGAAAGCGGCAGGTGAGCGGAACAGCTTCACATGCAGCCGTACTGGGGTATTGGCCATGAGGATGCACAGAGCAGCAGCCTGATCAGATCCCCCTCCCTGCGCCTTACCAGGCCACGTGCCCTCAGCATTGGGAGGGTGTCCCCATGCCGATGGGGACAAGGGCCTCTTCCCCACAACCCTGACCCGGTGGTTGTGGGGGTCTGCGGGCAAGGGGGCTTATTTGCATCGGGGTACCCCTTTAAAGGGTTAAATCAAATAGTTAGTAAAAAGTCCAGACTTTTGACAAAATCCTTTAATTGAAAAAAAACATTTTTGACTATTCTTTTAATAAAAAAAATAAAAATAAATGGCTCCATCGATGTAATCCAGAGTCAATCAGGATGCAGAACCCCCGCTGGAATAAAAAAGTCGCGCCACAGACGACCATTCGAACCCGACGAAAACTAGTTGCAAAAAATGACATTCAGTTGGAATGTCAACAGATGACGTCACGGCTCGCTCAGCTCGCTCACCTGTCAAATGCTACATATTGCATTCATATATATCAAATGCTTCTATGGTTAAAAGTACAGAGGTAATAGTGTAGTGGTTAGAGGACAGGACTGCCATTGATAAGGTCGCCGGTTCTAATCCAGGGCAGGTTAAGGAATAAAGTTTTTTGTTTTTTTTTCCAATAACGAATTTTGTCCGAAACTAGTTTAATTTCGGACCCGAAAAACGAAACTAAACAAATTTTTGTTGTTGTTTCAAAACTAAACTAAATGAATTTTTTGCTGGTGCACATGTCTACTGTTTATGTACTGGTAAAAAAATTTGGGATTCTTTTTACTAACTGTGGCAATATGTTTTTCGCACTCTATTTTTTGCATTTGCATTGGTATTATTATCCATTGGTATAGTCAATGTTTGTTATCCTGCCACCTCGTAGTCATTTAGTTTACTACATCTTTTTTTTATGTCCTCCACTTAGGTAAGTGTTTAACTTCCCTTTTCCCTCAGTATAAGATTCAGCCATCTTTAGACCACAAATACTTCAACACATCATCTACCACATCCTATTGCCTGCCAGTAACCTGCTGCTTGCAATAAAGTTTATCGTGAATGAAAAGTATTTGGTGAGTTTAGCTATCTGATGAAGATTATCTCCTATATGCAGGCCAGGCATAGAGGTCTCAGGAAGGGATAAATCACTATTCCAACAATTGAAGTCATTTGGATTGTTGAATTTAATTTTGAGCTGCTGTATGCAGAAAATTGTATTCAGGCTAGGTGTTGATTGTGTCTGTGCAAATATGTTTCTGTTGTCTTAGTACATAACTAATTCTATGTCTGAGGCCAATGTTCTGTTCAGGCCCAGATTCCCCACAAGGCCACCGAGGCCAGGCCTCGGGGCGGCAGGGCGCAGAGGGGTGGCAACAGTGTGGAATCCCACGACGCCCGGAACATAAAGTTCCGTGCACCGGGCGGGAAGTTGCCTTCTACATTTAGTTGAGGCAATGCCGTTGCGATCACGTGTAAAATGTGTGCTGCCTGTCCGTCCTCCCCCCCTCCGCACCTACCTCTCTCTTCTGGTTCCGTCCTCCCCCTGGCCGCCGACTCTCTCCTCACTGGCCGCAGATGCAGGGAGCAGGGCTAAAACTAACCCTGCCGCTCCGTGTACAGTACACAGTGAGAGGGGAGAGCTGTGCTCTTCCCATCTCAGCTGTCACAGGATTTCCAGCCCAGTGCTGTGCTAGAACTCCTGTATTGGAGGCGACAGGAGAACCTCTCACCTCCAAAGGCTATCACACAGGGGCTTGTTAGCTAGCTCCTGTGTAATAGCAAGAAAAGTAAAGTGACATTTTTTTAAAATTAAAATTAAAAAAATAATAAGAAATAATAATTAAATTAAATGAGATTGGCGGGGAGGGGGATGCATTGCGGAACCTGGCTTTGGGGCGGCAGGGAGAGTAAATCCGGCCCTGGTTCTGGTCTGTCAGCACAGTACTGATTCAGTGATTCGGATGTATTCCTTGCTCTGCTAGTGTGGTACTAATTATGGCTCCTCAATGGACACTGCTTGTGTCAGCACAGTACTTTAGCCCCTTCATGACCAACGACGTAGAGTGTACATCTGGGCTGTTTAAACAGACTTCCAGCGGCTTTTGCTGCCGGGACTCTATTTAAACTTGTAGAGCCTGCTGGTGAAGGGGTCCCCCCCCAGCCCGACACCCCCGCCTTGTTACCCGGGCTCCGTTGCTCCTCCTACGGCGGCCTGGGACCAGCTTGTTTGGTGTCGGCAGGGAGCTGGGGAAGAGATGGACAAACCTCCGTTCATCGATCCCCTCCCCGTTCTATGGGACAGGGAGCGATGCAGATTGCATCACTTCCGGTCCCATAGCTGTCAGTTCTGGGCTCCTGAAGCCCAGCTATAAGCTACTGAAGTGTGATCTGCACTTCAATCGCTTATTTAGAGTGTAAAGGTGACACTGGGGGTGTCACCTTTTGGACCCCCAGCATCAAAGAATACCTGTCACCACTATCTGCTATCACATGGGGGGCTTGTGAACCCCCTATGTCAGTGGTTCTCAACCTTTCTAGGGCACGCAGCGCTGGCGAGCCCAGCACACAGCGCTGGCGAGCCCAGCACGCAGCGCTGGCGAGCCCAGCACGCAGCCCTGGCGAGACAAGCACGCAGCCCTGGTGAGACAAGCACGCAGCCATGATGAGATCGGAACACAGCCCTGGTGAGAGAAGCACGCAGCCATGCTGAGATCCGAACGCAGCCCTGGTGAGACAAGCACGCAGCCCTGGTGAGACAAGCACGCAACCCTGGTGAGACAAGCATGCAGCCATGATGAGATCAGAACACAGCCCTGGTGAGAGAAGCACGCAACCCTGGTGAGACAAGCACGCAGCCATGCTGAGATCCGAACGCAGCCCTGGTGAGACAAGCACGCAGCCCTGGTGAGACAAGCACGCAACCCTGGTGAGACAAGCATGCAGCCATGGTGAGAGCAGAACACAGCCCTGGTGAGAGAAGCACGCAACCCTGGTGAGACAAGCACGCAGCCCTGGTGAGACAAGCACGCAGCCCTAGTGAGACAAGCACGCAGCCATGGTGAGACAAGCACGCAGCCATGGTGAGACAAGCACGCAGCCATGGTGAGACCCGAACGCAGACATGGTGAGGACCACACAGCCATGGTGAGACCCTCACAGCCCTGGTTACACCACTGACCTCTGAACTCTGTGTTACAACTTACCTCTGCACTCTGCATCACACCGCTGATCTCTGCACTCTGCTTCACGCCGCTGATCTCTGCACTCTGCTTCATGCCGCTGAACTCTCCACTCTGCGTCATGTCGCTGACCTCTGCACTCTGCGTCACGCAGCTGACTTCTGCATTACAACTGACCTCTGCACTTCAGAAATGTAATATCTAAAATTGATTCCGCTGCATTAGGTCCTGTGCAGCAGCCTTCTGGGGAACCACACAGCGCCCGCTTACAGAGCTTCTGCTGCCTGCACATCTTCCCCTCCTGAGACCTTCAACAACCCTCCTGCCCGAGACATCTGGCCGGCACCTTGGAGCAGAGCCCCAGCACAGAGTATGTACCAAATTCATATACTATTATTCTGCATTGTTGTATAATGTATTTGTAGGATTTGTAAACCAATATAGCTGATGGTATTCTTTGTAGTCCATCCCGGGAGTGAGCTTGGAGGGGTGGCTGCTTATAAACACACACACAGGGACCATGGGGAACAAAAGTAGCCACCCTCCAGATGGAAGGACAGTGTCGGCACCAATTCAGAGATGATTGAGGGATCTACAGTAATACACAAATAAGATACAGTTTGATCAATAGTTAAGGTACTTGAATGTATTTGTAAGGTTTATCTCCTTAGTTTAGTGTCACTTTAATGCAGATATGCTGACTGGTCATTTAGATGTAGGGCAAAAATCCTTGCGCTGGCCCTGCTGCCCCAACCACCCCCCCCCCCCCCCCCCCCCCCCCCAATAGTGCCTGTTTAATGGTTCTGGTTTCAGACCTGCAGTGCATTGGTTCTGGTCTAAGGTCTAGATTATTCAGTACCTCTGTCAATTCTCCTACTAGTTCTCTGGAAATGTGCCCAGGATAATTGGCAGAACTGAAGAATCTAGGTCAAAATAGCTCACTTTCCAAATCCCCTATATTGGTCTAGATTTTTAATTCACCTACCAATCCCCCTGCAATTAAGTTCAACTTTCAGTGAATAGACCTGTTATTTGAAAATATTGTGGAGAACTAATTATGTAACACAACAATGTATACGTGGGTGGGGCTTGTATATGGGCGGAGCACAAGGGGGCCCCATAATCTTATTTTGCCCGGGGGTCCCATGTGTTGTCAGTCCGCCCCTGACCCTGAGCCACACTCAGGAATACCGTCGGGAAGGTTTAGGGCTTGCCTTAAATGATGCCTCTTGATCTGATCAACTTCCTCTTTGCAGTAGTTTTCAGGAGTCCCTCCAGCACTGCTGCCGGTCTCTGATTCAGCGTTGACTGCTGTGTCTTCCTGTACGATGGAGTCTGTGCGGGTGCACACTGCCAGGCTGCTTGCATTGACCTACTCTTCTTCTCCCGGCCAAAGATCTCTACTGCGCATGCACCCGCCCCATGATCCTTCACGGTCACTTGAGAATTTTTCAGATCTTCAGAAGGGAGCAAGCAACAGATACACAGGTAAGTAAAATCCTTTTTGCTGTGTTTTTTTCTTTAATGTTTTTGCAAATATCTACTGCTTGTTAGCTGTAGATATTTGCAAAAAAAAAGGAAGGTTTAATTTTACTTTAAGTGTATTTCTACTTTTGCAGCCAACTTGAGATAACACCTATTTTATAATTTTTACATGTTCCCATTCACTCAGCATAAGCTGGAAAAAAAAAGGATGCACCAAAATGAAAATTGATAAGCCGAAATGAAAAAAAATGTCAAGCCAAAACGGAAAATGTTTTTTTTTCTAACTTTTTCAAATTTCTAAAAATATTTTATTTATATTTATTTTTTAAAAACTTTTTATTTTTTAATATTTTATTTCTTTTTTCATTTTTATTAAATATTTACATTTTTACTCTACTTTTGGTGGCTTGGGTTAAATAATAGGGGTCTAAACAGACCTCTGATATTTCCCTTTAAAATAGAAAAAAAGACTGCAGACCCTGTTATAAATGAAGAGGAATCCTGTAAACATACTGTGTCCTCAATTATTTACAAACACTCAGCGATCACTGATCAATGAGTGTTTGTACCACACTCCTTCCTGGCAGCTGTCACAGGAGGCTGAGCAAGTGGTGCAGGGACGAGAGCTCAGCCTCCTGTGACAGCAATGTCAGCTGTCTCCGCCCACACCGCCGCTCTCCATCCTGGATTGGCTGTCACAGGAGGCGGGGCGAGGCGGGAGGAGAGCTCAGCTTGCTGTGACTGCCCTGGCTGTCTCCGCCCTCACACTGCTCTCCCGATCTGTCACAGGAGGCTGAGCAGTGTGGGGAGGAGAGACGCTGGCCACACACAGCGCTCTCCACCCACAGCGCTTGGCCTCCTGTGACAGTTTCTCTCCTCCCTGCTGGTACACAAAGCAGCGCTCAGCGGGGAAGAGAGAACGGATGCACTGCTATTTCGGCCAGAAAATGGCACTTTCTGCATTTTGCCAAATGTGCCATTTTCAGCCGATATGTTTCAGCGGCCGATGTATCGGTGCATCCCTAGAAAAAATATTTAATGTTTCTTGCAGTTCAAAATGTTTTTACTTGGGTTAGGGTTTCTTGGCTTCATAAGGTTTACAATTTCTACTTTCCTACTCTGTAATATTAGGAGAGCTTGTGAGGAGTGAGAGCTATGTATTGAATGTTAATAAAGTTAATGAGAGAAATACAATCCTCAAATTTCAGTCCTCAGTCCTTCTATAAGGACAGATCAGTGTGAAGGTGCTCAGAAAAAAAAACTGGAATCAGCCATGTTGTCTGCTGCAACAAAACATCTAACCAGTAAAAAATATTTTTTCTTCAATTATTTGTAAGTGTTCTGTGTGAATAGGAACACATATACATATAGAGGGGTTTTCTCAAATTTCACTGCAAAAGCAGAACTATACTGTAGATTTCCTTGATTGTGATTGCATGTATTTGTTTTGAATTCAACATCTGTAAGTATTATTAGGATCTTGCTATAAGTGTGATATTGTAAGTCTTGGTGAATTAGTTTTAATGATGTACACTCTGTGCATGTGTGTTGAGAGAGGAAAATGGGGGGAGGGGGGGTTGACACATGGTAGCATACCTACAGAAAAAAAAATGTACATTCGCCCTTGTCAAAACACCTTCCCCATCCTGTTTGATTACCCTTAAACCGGAAGGTGATAAACCAAGGGCATGTGGACAGCAGCTGTCAATATCTTTCCCTTCCATAATACATGCAGGTGCAGATGCTCCATCCCTCTAAACCCAGGGGTGGTCTTCACCTTCAGCGCTTATAATTCTTATTGTATTTAGTAAAATGTTAACCGCACTTATCTGTCCAGCATACCTTCAGTTGCATTTCAAGCAAATGGCCATAGCTGTGTATTGGATAAGACAGGAAAATTAAAGCCCATCTCCAAGATAAACTAACCTCTCTTCGCCACTTCTAACTGATCTAAATGGCCTTTTAACTTACCTAAAGACTGGACACATGATGCTCAGGTCCTGAGTCTATCCTTTTCATTTGTCTACTTTCTGCAGAGTGCTCCTGCTGTCAGGGGCGTAGATAAGGGGGGGATAGGGGGGTTCATCACAGCCCACCTAAAACTTTGCACAGCCCACCTAAAACTTTGCACACCCCAGCAGAGACCCCACCAGGCCACCTGAGAACCCTACAGCCCACCTGAGACCCCTACAGCCCACCTAAAACTTCGCACAGCCCACCTAAAACTTTGCACAGCCCAGCAGAGACCCCACCTGAGACTCCACACAGCCCACCTGAGACTCCACATAGCCCACCTAAAACTTTGCACAGCCCACCAGAGACCCCACCAAGACCACCTGAGACTCCGCACAGCCCACCTGAGACTCCGCACAGCTCACCTAAAATTTCGCACAGCCCACCAGAGACCCCACCAGGCCACCCGAGACTCCACACAACCTACCTGAGACACCACACAGCCCAGCTGCGACTTCGCACAGCCCACCTAAAACTTTGCACAGCCCACCAGAGACCCCACCAGGCCACCTGAGACTTCGCACAGCCCACCTAAAACTTTGCACAGCCCACCTGAGACCCCACCAGGCCACCAGAGACTCCACACAGCCCACCTGAGACTCTGCACAGCCCACCTAAAACTTTGCACAGCCCACCAGAGACCCCACCAAGAAAAAAAGTTATTTTTTTAAGATCCATCCAGTCTCCCTACCTTATCAGAACTGGAGTAGATCCTTAGTCTGGGGTCCAGTGTGGGCTGCTGTACTGTGACAGAGCTCCATCCATATGTGCATTGCTTGTACAGCTCCCTCGCACACCCTGTAGAGGTGTCGGGAGCCAGTATGTTACATCACACCGGGCCAGCCACCTCTACAGGACATGAGAGGGAGCTGTAAGCAATGCACGTATGGATGGAGCTCCCTCGCAGCCATTGTCCTATCACATCCCACCTCAAGCTGACACTCGGCTCTGGGAGGCATATTTTGAATGGCTGCTTGGCGCAAGAACTGACAGTGCCATGTTAGGGGAAGGCTGAGGAGCCTCTCACCTAGAAAAGTGGAAGGCACACGGGGACCCACTGGCCAATAGTCACAGGCAAATAGTCCCACCGCACTCCTGACCGAGAAGCCCCATATAATGTGTGGGTGGGGGGGGGGGGGGTGCTGAAGTGGCCACGGATGTCGCTTTTTTTTCTATGGCCCTGCCTGCTGTGATGTGGACACTTTTTATTAGCTGTCCAGCAGCTGGATCCCCTCCTTTTTAACTTACCTAAAGATATGGACACTTGATACTCAGGTCCTGAGTCTTTCCTCTTCAATTGTCTACTTTCTGCAGAGTCCTCCTGCTGTGATGTGGACACTTTCTATTGGCTGTCCAGCAGCTGGATCCTCTCAAGATCAAGAAGAGGAGTGGCATCATCCTAAAGAGGCAATAAGGGAACAGCTGGCAAGGGACCCTCTGCAATGCTGGATAAGTGGTCTCTCACACCCAGACACTGCACTGGTTAGGGACCTGGAAGAGGGACTTAGGTGAGAATAACTTGCCTCACAAGAGTGGCCTGAGTGGGGCTTTAAATAAAAAAAGACCAGAGCTCTCTGATAGAATGTCATAATAGGAACATTTTTAGATGGGTTGCCGTTTTATAGTCTACTTATTCCATAATGCATGTGACGACACGGTGATGAGTTTATAAGTTAAATGTGTATTGGGGTTGAGTTATGTTTGAGTGCGTTATGCTGTGTGACCTGGTTATGGAAAGACTATCAGCACCATCCCTCTCCCCATCTCCCATTGTTCTCTGAGGGAGCTCAGAACAATGACATTCTGGCCAGGCTCCTGCTATGGCTGTCTGGAGTTCGTTAGCAGGTGGACACCTGTGGTGTTGTGAAGACACGATTTCTGGGGAGGGGGAGGGGGATGTGATGGGATTATAATCTGATCTGATCACTTTCTGTATAAAAGTTTGTGCAGCAACGCAGCAGTTGAAAATCAAATCAATGGAAGAAATTGCAAAAATGGCGTGGCCAGCTGAGGTGCAAAATGTTTCGCAGGGGTTGGCAGCGAAAGGGTAGAAAAGTGAACTAAAGACAAATATAAATGTCTCATCCAGTGATTGGTGTAAATGTGGAAATCGGAGCTAGTGATTCCCCTCTTCGTGTGGAACACCCCCTGGAGTTATGCACTGACCAGATAAGTGATTGCAGATAGCATCCTAGAAATGGCTCCCCCCGTCCAAATGTTAGCATTTGTTTTATCTAGGGGGCTCAAATAAAGCTGTATTACTCACCTGGTTCTCAGTCCCATGGCGGTCAGCACCAGGAGCGTCATCGCGCGCTGCTACAGCTGTTACCCCCTGATACCTGCCAGGGGACATTCACCCGGCGGGATAAGGTATGCCGCAGGGTCCCCTCCTCTCTCTCTCGAGCAACTGTCGGGCTCTCGGACCATAGTGCCTGACTTCCCTGAGGGGGGTGATGCCAAAATTAATGTCAGTCATTTTGGTGTCAGCCCTCCATTGGTGTCACCTGGGTGTGGGCAGCACGCCCCTAGTGACACCACAGGAACAGGTGATAAAGGTGGTCAGAAGAAGGGGGTGGTGTTGAGGGTACAAGTGACCAGAAATAAAAAGGTGGTGTGGGCAAGGATGGCCAAATGAGGTTGGATTTGTAGAGGGTGATGGGTAAGGATGGCAAGCTGGTGGCCATAAGGGGGTCAGAAACAGGTGTTGTTGTAGGTAAGGGTGGCTTGATGGGAGTGATATTATGGGTACTGGGAGCCCTAGAGTGGAAAGGAAAAGGTAGTAGTCACCCACACCAATGTCCCCCCTACATCTGACCACCCACACCAATGTCCACCACCTAAAATCTGGCCACCCACGCCAATGCTCGCCCCCTAACATCTGGTCACCGACCCCAATATCCCTCCTACATCTAATCACCCACACCAATGTCCCCCCTAACATCTGACCACCCACGCCAATGTCCCCCCTAACACCTTCACCCGCGCCAATGTCTGCCCTACAACTGACCTCCCACGCCAATTCCTTCTCTAACATCTGTCCACCCACACCAATATCACCCCTAACATCTGGCCAGCCACACCAATGTCCCCCATAACATCTGACCACCCACACCAATGTCCCCCCTACATCTCACCACCCACACCAATGTTCCCACCCTAACATCTGGCCACCCACACCAATGTCCCCCTACATCTGGCTGCCCACACCATTGCCCCCCTAACATCTGGCCACCCACACCAATATCCCCCTACATCTGACCACCTACACCAATGTTCCCCCCTAACATTTTACCACCCCCGCCAATGTCCCCTCTAACATCTGACTGCACATGCCAATGTCCGTCCTACAACTAGTGAGAAGAAAAGCCAACTCCAAGCAAGGTGCAAGCAAAAGCCAGCTCCAAACTATGTGAAATCTCTTCACTGGTCCTGCAGCTTCAATGAATGGTAGGTTGCTACATCAAATGCATGAAGGATGTAATATTAATAGTCTTGAGCTTGTGTAAATATATTGCTAGAAAGTCTTGTGTTATGAGGTTTTTTATTGTGACTCATGGCTTGGTTTAAGCCACACAGTTTTATGGTCTCCAAGTTCAACATAATTTATCACCAAATTGAGTTAAAAACTTTTATCTTAACTCTCACAGGCATGGGTTTAACCATGCAATTGGTGGTACCTAGGTTTTCAGATCTATGACGGAGAAGTTCTGGTTCAGTCCGAAGTCTCTAGCAGAGAGTGAGCTCCTGGGTGTGGGTTATTGAGTCCATCATGGCCTTTGATGGAGGTAGGGCTTCCACAAGAGGCCTCATGTAGCCTCTTTAATTCACATCCTGTGCTTATCCTGGAGGTTCCCAGTTATTTTAGGAGTTCTCCCCCTGCAACAAACAGAGATGGATGGTGAGCAGAGATCTTACACTCTCTGATCCCTCTTGGGAAGTCTACAGAGAGCTTGGGCTACATCATTATGTGACCCCCGCTCTCTGGAAGTAAAGGGTGTGTGCTTGTAAGACAGCCTTAACTTTTCATTGTGAGCAGTGATTGCCTTCTGGGCTGGCCGCCAGACTGTCCTGAGCAGAGGGCATAGAAACTGAGTCCCATCTCAGTCCTAGCTGGATTGGGGGGGCGTGTGCCCAGTCCTCTGAGAAGGCCGGGGCTAGATCTGATTCAGTCTCCTTGCCCTCTGCTCCCAGCGTAGCCTTGCAATTGGTGCAGGAACCTTATCAAGGCTGATGGTGGAAAAGGAGGGTTGGCTCATAATTGCTCATCCTTTCTTCCTGGGAATACAGTGCTGATCTTGGAAAAGTGGTTAGACTTTCTTGGTCAAGTATAAGGGCACCATACTATTTCCAACCAGGCAGACATCCACTCTCTCCATTCTTGGGTCAGACTTTGATAATAAAAGCTTTGAGCATTTCCGGGGGGAAATTAGAGGAAGACATAGCTTTATCATAGACACTCAAGAGGTACAGGGCGAGAACATTTTAAAAAGTTTTATAATATTCAGCAGAGAATCCACATTGGCCTGGGGATTTATTATTTGGCAGGGCGTCTATAGTAGCAAATATTTCCTCAGTAGAGAAAGGAGCATTTAAAGTAGATAGCTGGTCTTGGGTTAACTGTGGTAGATTAATGGAAGACAAGAAAGCGGCAATATCAGCTGTGGTAGGCTGGGGAACATCTTGTGCATCTTTAAGGTTGTACAGAGATTGGTAGTACATACTAAATTGGCTAGCTATATCTTGGGTATGTATGATTTTTTGATCAGTCGATGAGCCAACAAGGTAGGGTATTCTTGTGGAAATTCTACGATCTTTGATTTGTCTAGCTAAAAATGCTCCAGCTTTATTATGGTTGGAGTAGTATTGTAGCTTCAGCCGTCTAGTATGGCTTTCAAATTAAGGAACGCCAATGCCGTCCCTTCCATCTTATATTTTATAAATGCCACTCTCTTTGCCTTAACATGTAGTTTTACAGTTTTATTTAGCCATATCGGTTTCGTCTTTGATCTTTTGTTTTTGTTACCCAATGGTATACACTTTGAAATGGCAATATGTAATGTGTTCCTGAAGCAGTCCCACATTTGGTCTGAGTTTAGGTTGTGAAATGAGTTATCCCATTTTATTTCCCCCACTAGTTTGCGCAACTTATCGAAGTTTGCCCTTCTGAAATTAAGGGTTCTTGTCCGTCCCGCCCTCTTTCCTTTCCTGTATTTAATATTGAAAGTAATCACATTGTGATCACTACTACCCAGTGTCTCCCCAATTACAATATCCTCGATTAATTCCCCATTATTATTGATGTAATATATGCATTCTTAGGTCATATCTACGTTGTGTCAGTTTAGTGAAATTAGATGAATGGGGTTGTATCTTGTTTTGGGATTCTAATGTTTCTATATCAGATAACAATTTAGTAAGGTACTCCGCTTGTTTTTATGACATATTGTTCTATGTTGAATAAGAACACCCCTCATGAATGCCTTATGAGCATTCCACAGAAGAAATGAATCAGAGACCGAGGTCCCATTAAGGGAAAAATATTCATTCAAATGAGCCGATATTTCGGAAACGCTGTTAGCCTGCCTGAAAAGATCAACATAATTTTTCCACACCCTAAAAGGAGTAGTGATATATCCACGAGATAAATCATGGGTAATTGGAGCATGGTCAGACCATGTGATGGAATGGATATTCGTGTCCTCTACCCCTGGCAGGGTATGTAAATCTACTAAAAAGAGATCTATTCTAGAATAGGAGTTATAAACAGTGGAAAAATAAGTGTAATCTCTCTCATTTGCGTGACAGCATTTCCAAGCATCATAAAAGCCTTCCCTACATAGTAGCGACTGAAGCGATGGAGTATGTGACTTGTATGGGTTAGTAGAATCAACAGATTTGTCAGGTACAAGAATAAAATCTCCGCATATAACCAGAGAACCTAGTCTAATGTCAGACACAGTCTTGAATAAATGTGTCAGGAAGCGAATCTAATGTACATTTGGAGTACAGATGTTCACTAAGGTGTATTGAACATTGTCAAGAAGGGCTACCAAAATAATATACTGACCTGCTTGATCAATACTGTTGTTTTTACTTTGCAAAAATCTATTATTTTTAATTGCTATCATTACCCCCTTTATTTTATGAGGCATATTGGAGAAAAAAACATTGGTGAAGTCTTTATGAGAGCAAGAAGGAGCTGTTCCTTCTCTGAAATGCATCTCCTGTACACATAGGACATCAGCTCCCTGAGACCGAGCCTCTCTCCACAAGGAAAAATGTTTGACAGGGTGATTTAGCCCCGGGGCATTAACCGAAACAAATTTAAGACCCATGAATTATTGAAGGAAAAGAGATATCTGTAAGGCACTCCATATAGTCATTGAGATGTGATGAAAGAGATTGTATGGAATCATCAAAGATGAAACCTAGAGTTGATCTAGGGGATGGGTATGAAGATGTAGCTAGTAGGATATAAAAGGGAAGCGGCACGCCAAATAGTGAATCAAATACGTCTGTTTATTGATGTATGAGCAGCATAGTGTGATGCACTCAATGCAATGTTTTGGGGTCTCACAGGTTCCTTTTTATCAGGCAGAACAAGTGATACAGATGCAAGTGATAGACATGTGTGTGTGTGTATATATACACACACCACAGGGAGAAAATCAACCAATCCCAGAGCCCACTTTGACCTTGTGACATCAAATGACCCCATGACCCCTCCATTACATAAGGTAGAAAAATGTAATAGTAGCATACTGGACAGAGTATAAATCAAACTCCTCGTAAAGAAATATGTGTGTTACAATAAAAATCACATGGAGAATAGATACCTCAGAAGCATGTAATAAGGACAGGTGGAAGTCCATATAAACATGTTAAGCCAAACAGCTGCACATGTCAGAAAGCGCAGTTTGTTAATGACAGGGGAGTGGCCCACTGCAGTCAGCATATCAGACATGCCTCCTGCCAAGCCCACACAGTCCAGGACACGAAGCTCAAGCCGGGATTGGCCACACGCACCCCAAGGGGTGTGGAATCAGCCAGGTCACCGGTAACCATGGTTGTGGCAGGACGCTATTGACGGAGGCAGGCTGTTCTGAAGTCATGGCGGACTCGCTGCCCCAACAGAAGGGAACAAGCCAACATTAAAATAAATTTTGAACTTGTATACCCCCAAAAAGGGGAAGTCATAAGTAAAAGCACGGGGACATATCATGATCCCTGGCGTGTAAAAGCACAGACTGACGATACCAAGGAACATAGAAACAAGACATAAAGCAAAAGCGTATGGTGACCATGTCTACTGGGTTACTATAAAGGAAACCTATTCTCAGCATATCCAGAGAATAACCCTTGAGACAAAAAGTTGAGCACCACTAAGGTTAATCAATAGTCTGTGTGCAAATAAACCATGATGAGCTGTGTCTGACAGGAGACCAACGCACCTGTACATGCGTTGTGCAGCGACCTGGACATAAAATTAAAACCTCAATTTTAAACCAGATGCATTGGGCAGGGAATCTAGGCACATAGAGCATGGTGAAGGTAAGTGATATTGTTGTCTGCATGTATTGTATAACATATGTTATGGATTCACGTCATAGTGAAAAAAAGCATGGGCAAGATATATGGGGAGTGTGATGTCAGGTCCATAGCCAGACATATGGGGAAAAAAAGACCAAACACCCTCATGTAGGTGATGCTCACAATTCAGGTGGGGGAAAATCCACCAATTTTCCCCCATAAAAATAAAAAAATAAAAACATGGAGGGAAGCAACAGTCCTAGTGCAACTAACGTTCAGGAAGGAAGCATGGGAGGGCGAGGCTGGTGTTAAGACCTCTAGGCATGGCAGTGTCCAGTGTGTAAATCCAATAGGCCTCACGTTGGAGAAGGGGTTTGTCATGGTTCTTGCCCGGGTGCTGTCATATGCTCAATTACCTCCCCCTTGCAATTCTTGAGTCTGGTGTCGGCAATTAGAAAAGTGGACGGCCACGGGCTTGTTGAGGTCCAGAGTTTGGAGTGCGATGGGTTCATGGACTTTACTGGATATGAAGATGTAGCGCTGAAAATAAAGGAGAAATACAAAACTGCACAACAAGCAGTGTTATAAACAGTGGTTACAATAAATATAACAAGCAATGCGAACCAACATGCATCTGTAAGCAGTATCATAAGTGAGCCCTGGACCTCACTTAGTAGAGGTAAGGATTAGATAATTGTAGACCCCTGATGGCTTTCAGGTTTTCCAGGAGCAAGCACCAGAGACCTGCTTCCACTCCGAAGATACTCTGCCAGGAGACGGGGTAGAAGACCTGGGTGTTGTGTCTTCTGGTTAGTACTTGGATGGGAGCCCACCTGGGAGTACATGTGCTATAGGCTTTTTTTTTATAGATTTGGTTCCTAGGTGTTTCTCATCACCTGAGCAACCCCAAGTTGAAGAGGTTGATGCAAGGTAAAGATTAGCTCCTAAGGCCATATCACCCTGAAAGGACCTGATCTTGGATGCTAAGCAGGTTTGGGCCTGGTTAGTACTTGGATGGGAGACCGCCTGGGAATACCAGGTGTTGTAAGCTATTCAGTTACTATCTGCTTCTCGCCACCTGGGCAACCCAAGTTAAAGAGGTTGGTGGTAGGCAAAGATAAAGGCCAACAGCAACATCACCATGAAAGCGCCTGATATTGGAGGCAGAGCTGGGTTGTGCAGGGTTAGTACTTGGATGGGAGACTGCCTGGGAATACCAGATGCAGTAGGTGTTTTTTTTATTTGGTTCCTAGCTGCTTCTGGTCACCCGGACAACCTCAAGACAGGAACTGGATACAAGATAAATACCGGATACAAGAAACAAAACAGGTACAGGATTAAAGATCCAAGGCTAGACTAGGATTTAAGATCAAGACAGGACTACCATCCAAGATGGGTACAAAATTCAAGGTATACAGTACAAGATCAAGATATAAGCTTGTGTGGACAGAGCTAGACAAGACTAGAGAGAACTATCACAAGCCCAGAGCCCTGGGCTTGTGATGCCTAAATAGAGCACCACTAGCCAACCCCCAAAAGAGATTTGAGATTGGCTTCTAGTCAGACTGATTAGCATGATAAGCCCACAGCTGACTGAGGGTATGTGGCTACAAGCAACCACCAAAGGGAGCTGAGAGGTTGCGACAGGCATAGGAGCATTTGACATGCTCCTCAGAATTGCGCCATAATTGGGCAGGTTGTTGCTGTGTTGCTGTTCCAGGGGGCCCCAGGCAATATGAAATTATGGGGCCCCATGTGCTCTGCCCATATACAAGCCCTACCCACATATACATTATTGTGTTACAGAATTATTTCTCCACAATATTTTTTAAAATAGCAGGTCTATTCACTAAAAGCTGAATTTAATTGCAGTGGAATTGGTAGAATTTCAAAATCTAGACCAATATAGGCGATTTGGAAAGAGAGCTATTTTGACCTATAAGTACCCCCTACTCAGTGGCGTCGCTACAGGGGGGCTAGGTTTTCACTTGGCCTCCCGTGTGCCCCCCGCCAGGAATCGGCAAGGTGTTTGTGACTGGTCCACCGCGGTCGTACGGAACAGTTGGTACGTCCCAATTTGATGTTTTGGTACCTTCCTGCCCACGTGCAGGAAGGGTTTTGTTCTCAGGGGCGGCCGCGGAGCTTTCACAGCAGAGTGGCAGAGCTTGATGGCTGTTCGTGGCTGTGTGTAGTGAAGTCATTCAATCAACAGAGGTGGACCTGATAGAAAACTTCAGGTCCCTCCTCCAGTAGCCAGCCTGTTTTTGGCTATTGCAATTTGAAATATCCAATAGGAGGCTGGCTATTGCTTCCAGCAATGAAGTAAAAAATTAAATAAACTAAAATTTAAAAAAGTTTAAAAAAGTTAAATTAATAAGAAGTAAAAAATATGTAAAATAATAAATGAAGTTAAATAAATAAAAAGTAAAAATGTAAAAAAAAGACAAAGTTTAAAAAAATAAAAAAGTTAAATAAACTAAAATTAAAAATCCACCATAAAATTAAAGGCCCCAGACCCTGCGAACACACGCATTTAAAAAACAAAAACATAAAATAAAATATATTTTTTTTAATACTCACCAGATCCCTGGATCAGGTGCATCTCCATGCGGGCCAACTCATCCTTCAATGTCTCAGACAACCCCAGTCTGAATTGATTTTTTAGAGTGACATTGTTCCACTCTGACCCAACAAGCGCGGCCTCCCGTCTCCCACGCTGTTAGAAGTTACATACAGCGTGTGCTGGTTACTACTTAAACCAGCTCGCAGCTTCTGAGAAGATACGCTATTAGCGTAGCAGGAGCGATGCAAAATGCGCAGCCGGCTTCCCCGCTATGCTAATAGCGTATCTTCTCAGAAGCTGCACACAGCGCACCAGTTTAAGTAGTAACCAGCACACGCTGTATGCAGCTTCTGTCGCAACTGCAGGACGCAGATGCCATCCGCAATTAAATCAGCTCTCGGCGCCCATCGGTTGCGATATGCAATAAAAATTATTAGTGCCCCCCCCAGATCCGACTGTAGTATCTTATGTGCCCCCCCTAAATATTGTTCCTAGAGTCGCCACTGCCCCTACTCATTCACAAGGGGGGCGGCATTTGGGTGCCCCTTAATTAAAGGTGTACCCTGATGCAAATAAGCCCCCAAGGCTTGTGGGGAAGAGTCCTTTGTCCCCATTTAGCTTGGGGGGGTCCCTCCTAACATTCCTACCAGACCTAAAAGGTCTGTTATGAATCAGGAGGGGAACCTCACACTTTATTTTTTTTCTTCTGCGGACTGTAAAAAAAAAAAAAAGTAATTTATGTTCCCCTTTGTCTAATGTCACTTTGCTGCAATGAAAATTTGTCATCAGAAATTTGCATTCGTTTGCATTCCTCCTTTCTGTCATTCGGAGGTTTGGATATATCTGAATCTCCGAATAATGAAAATTAGTCCTAATAACAAATGTTTCCAAAACGAATCGCACGTGTCTAATACAAATTCTAGCAATACATTATACAGCAATGCAGAATAATAGTATATGCATTTGGTACATACTCTGTGCTGGCACTCTGCTACAAGGTGCTGGCCTGGTGTCTTGGGCAGAGGGTCTCAGTAGAGGTGCGGAGGGTCCCAGGAGGGTTGTGTAAGGTCTCAGGAGGGGAAGATGGCGGGCGCCATGTGATTCCCCAAAAGGCTGCTGCACGGGACCTAACGCAGCTGATTCAATTTGAAATATTAAATTTCCAAAGTGCAGAGGTCAGCGGGGTGACGCTGAGTGCAGCAGTCAGCGGGGTGACGCTGAGTGCAGCGGTCAGCGGGGTGACGCTGAGTGCAGAGGTCAGCAGCGTGACGCAGCAGACAAAGGTCAGTGGTGTGACGCAGAGTACAGAGGTCAGTTGTAACACAGAGTGCAGAGGTCAGTGGTGTGACTAGGGGTGTGAGGGTCTCACCATGGCTGTGCGGTCCTCACCAGGGCTCCGTGTGATCTCACTAGAGCTGCGTGCAGGTCTCACCATGGCTGTGTGCGGGTCTCATCAGGGCTGTACGGGTAGGTGCCGGTCTCCCCAGTACTGTGTGGGTGGCTGGGTCTCACCATGGCAGTGGGAAGGAGGAGGAGCTGTGTGGTATAGTTGCATTTACAGCAATGCATAATGGCATAGGCTTTAGAAAGATACACATCCCAGCAATACTTTAACCAGCAATATCATTGCTGTGTAAAGTTCTGCTGGTATTTGTAGTCCTCTATAGAGGGTGCCATTCTGCACTTCTCCGCATGACGTTCCTGAGCCTAAAATTAGTCCGCCAGATACATTTTCTGGGGATAGAATGCGTTATTGGGAGTTCGGTAACGCATGTTGCTGTTTGATTTGAATCCACAAACGCATTCGACAGATAAGTAGAAAGTATGTACTACAATCCAGTGGCGTAACCAGAGTTATGGGCGCCCGGGACAGAATTTTTTTTCCGCCCACACCCCTGCCCCCCGTGTCCCACGCTGTTAGAAGCTGCATACAGCGTGTGCTGGTTACTACTTAAACCGGCGCGTGCAGTGTGCAGCTTCTGAGAAGATACGCTATTAGCATAGCAGGGAAGGCGGCTGCGCATTTTGCATCGCTCACGGTACGCTAATAGCGTATCTTCTCAGAAGCTGCACACTGCGCGCGCTGGTTTAAGTAGTAACCAGCACACGCTGTATGCAACTTCTAACAGCGTGGGAGACGGGAGGCCACGCTTGTTGGGTCAGAGTGGAACAATGTCACTCTAAAAAATCAATTCAGACTGGGGTTGTCCGAGACATTGAAGGATGAGTTGGCCCGCATGGAGATGCACATTGGGCTCCCTAATACGCATTTCCATAGACAGGAGATTAAGGGAAAGAAGGGCTGAGAAAACCTATGGGGCCACTTATTCCTCTTCCATCCGATTGAGGGATAATCAGTTGATGAATAGCTCACGGCTCCCCTGGAACCCGGGTCTTTCGGTACAAGAGTCCATTATATCTTTCCAGCATATCCCACTGCCTTAGAAGCTAACACAACGTCGACGAGAGACCCCTCCACTCCCTAGAATCTGGTTTCTGATTCCTGTCCCAATATCTCATGAGCTGATCAATGTCAGGGTCTTTCCACTGGAGTTGCCGCCACTCTCGCGGCGTATGAATCTCTGGCCCTCTTGGTGGAACTTGGTTACTTTGCAGAGCCGTTGAGGCCAGTTGCTCTTGCAGGTTGATCCCGGAGGGAACAACCTCATCCTCTTCGAGCTGTTGAATAAGATCATCCTGAGGCCCATCAAGAGGAAACCGGGAGAGGGCATCAGCATTACCATTTGAGCGCCCTGGCCTGTAGTGAATGGTATAGTTGAACCGGGCCAGTCGTGCCACCCAGCATTGCTCCAAAACCCCCAATTTAGTAGTCTCTATGTAGGCAATAGGATTGTTGTCAGTATATATGTCCACTCGACCACTTACTAAGTACTCAGCAAACTTTTCAGTGACGGCCCAGAATACCGCTGACAACTCGAGTTTAAAAGAACTGTAGTTGACTGGATTACGTTCTGTGGGGCGTAAGCTCCGACTTGCATAGGCGATCACACGTTCAGTTCCATCTTGCTCCCCAATCCTTAAGGCTGGCATCGGTGTACACCTGGAAGGGTTTACGGTAGTCAGCGTAAGCCAATATGGGAGCAGAAGTCAACTTCGCCTTGAGGACCCCCAATGGCTCGCTTTGAGCTGCCCCCCAACTGTCACTAATACTGGGAGAAGATTTTCCCTTTCGGTGGGCAGGCTATCCGCACCGCAACTGGGACAAGGGGGCTGCGATCGTAGCAAAGTTCAGAATAATTCTGCGGTAGTAACCCACAAGCCCCAGGAAGGAGCGAAGTTCTGTTACCGTTTTAGGAATTGTCCACGTCTGTACAGCCTGAATTTTATTGGGATAGGGGGACACCCCCTTTGCCTCGACCACATGCCCTAAATACTGGATTTTAGTTTTCGTGAGATGACATTTTTCCGGTTTGAGCCGAAGACCATATTGGGCTAGCCGCGTGAGGACTTGATCCAGATGTAGCAAATCCTCTAAGTAAATCAGGACGGAGTCAAAGTTCAAGTCTCCCAAGCAACGTTCCATTAGCCTGTGGAAAGTCTAGAGTGGAGAAATATTGAGCCTGCCCCAAGGCCATTAGGGATTCTTCGACCCGGGGCAGGGGGTAAGCATCCCAAAGAGTACAGGCATCGGCGATAGTCCACACAAAATCGTAAGTTGCCATCCTTTTTCCGCACAAGAACTATGGGCGCAGCCCAGGGACTGCAACTCTCTCGAATCACCCCCCTTACAGCATACTGCGTAATAGGTCTTTGACCTCTTGACAAAGAGCAGGGGGTATATTACGATACCTTTCACGAATAGGAGCTGTGTCTCCAGTGTGAATGGAATGAGCCAAAGCATTAGTACAGTCTACGAACTAGTTGCTAGAGCTTGTTTCGTTGTTCAGGGATCATCCCTTACACCAGAAGTGCAAGTTGTGCTAACAATTGCGAAAGATGGGCATCTTCCGAGTCAGGTAGGGCCGTTTGCAAAGAAGCACAGGCGGCCTCTACCCCAGGACTGTATACAAATCTGCAATGGCCACGTCCGTGGACACTTGGATAGGAGTGGACCCCAAGTTAACCAGTTGTACCAACACTTGTCCCTGCCGGACAACCGACAGTCCTGGCTACCAACCATTCACCTTTGGTTTCCAGATTACGTTGACCCCCATCATGGTGACCCCTCTTATGTGTCTTCTAGCCACCACGGGAAGGGGGCACACCAACTCACCAACTGTGGCAGTAACAGTCTGGGTACCACTGCTGCTCACTGCCGCATAGCACACTTTAGCTGCCTGCTCCATGTTTTAGTTATTGCTGATATCTCAGCTGATACAATATCAACAAGCAAAAACTAATTTTAAAGGCAAGAATGCCTGGCTTTAGCACTTTAACAGTCCCCCCCTCCCCCCCCCCCCAAAATAAATAAAAAAAAAACTGTAACAGCCAAAAAAAACCAAAAAAAAAATGTGAAATTAAAGAAATGGGGGGGGGGAAACAAAACAAATAAATGAATAATAAAATCTAACACAGCAGCCAAAAAAAAAGAAAAAAGCAGAAAATAAAAAGTAAAAGATAATCCACTCACTGAATGAAACAAATATAAAACAAATGATGCAACTCCCAGCAGCCGAAAAACACATCTGATTGGCCAAAAAACAGTGATATGTTCGATTCAGTTTCCTTTTTGAACAAAATTCGGATGCATTGGGATTCAGATACCTCAGAAAGTCCAAATTTCAATTTGGAACTAAACAAATGGCACGTCTACCCGTATTGTTGGTGACAGTGGTAGGAAAATAAGCCCCATATTGTTGGTGACAGAGAGGGGGATCTCTCTCTCTCTCTTTTATAGGTTTACACTGGTCCTGTGGGCAGGGATAAGGGGCGGAGCCATATCAATGGTATGCTGCCATGGATAGGCACCAGGAAAGGAAAATTACTGGTAAGTATGATTAGTTACCACAGCGCTTCTCATTTGGTTTGGCAGCTGGGGCATTAAGTGGAACAGAACCCTGGGGTGTCAATTTCTCTAAAGGAGAAGGCAAAACAACATATATATGCATGGTAAATGCCTAAAACATCCACCCCTAGTAATACCATCACAACACTGTATCAGGCAGAGCAAACAGGTACTTTCCTGTACTCACCCCACCCTGAGACTTTGATACTTTGATACAGCTGCAGTGCTGTGAATTGCGCCCCGGCATGTAGATAGCAGAGAGGTGCGCAGCGGAAGTAAGGTCAGCATCGGCTGCTGGAAATTACCTCACTTCTTTAAGCTCGAGTCCTGGAACGCACGGCACGCCCCTCCTTGCGTTCCACCGCTGGATCTCCACGCACGCACCACAGCCGTCCCTGATCCACTAGACCCAACACGGACAGGGCAATCCAGCCCTGCGGAGCCAGCGGGGCAGACTAACAAGATACTGAAGCTTGGCCCAGGTGGAGATTACTCCATTTATACAGTTAAGTGTAGATGGAGGAATCTGCCTACCTTTTCCATCTGACCACAGAAAATCTGCAGATAATTGAAGGTGTATGGGCACCTTAAGAAAGCATTGCAAATGATTTCCCTTTGCTGTTTTCAATCCCCAAGAAAGCAGTGTTCATATGCAATGCACCTTATTTGCTCCTCCATTGGAGCAGAATTGGATGGCCCCATCTCAACTGATCTTCGAGGATTTGCAGGGTGGGTTCTAGTTAGTACTTGGATGGGAGACCACCTGGGAATACAAGGTGCTGTAGGCTTTTTTTTTTTTAGCGTTTAACCCACCATGGAACACTGTTTGAAAGCATTGCAAATTATTTTCCTGTGTTGCTTTTAATCCCCAAGAAAAAAGTGTTCATATCCAATGCACATAGTTATTTGCTGCTCATTAGAGCATGTCATGCTTTTCGATGCCTACTTGAGCATTGTTGTACAATCCTAATAGTTTCCCCTTCACTGCCAACTTTAAGCCTACCATGGAGCAGTGTTAGAAAGCATTGCAAATGATTGCCCTGTGCTGTTTTTAATCCCCAAGAAAGCGGTGTTCATATGCAATGCACACAGTTATTTGCTGCTCATTGGAGCAGAATTTGATGGCCACATCATCCTGAAAGCGCCCGATCTCATCTGATTTCTGAGGATTAGCAGGGTGTCAGGGTACTAGGGGGCTTACCTCTCCTCGGGGTGGCCATGTGTGGCGGGGGGCACGGGTTCCCCTTCCTGGCAGGGCCCCTGGTAACAGGATTGCGGGTACGCATGTGTGCAATGCACGACAAGTGCGCGGTGGACAGGCTGCGCGCACAGGCACGGGGACGCGCGCGTAGTGTGCCTGTTACTGGTGTCAGGTGTGATCCTTGCTGGGGGAGGTTCACAGCTCACACCCTCTGCCCCTCTCTTGCCATTGGCTCCTGATGGAGAGGCTACCTGGTTGCCTCGGTAGCCGGGGAGTGGTCTCAATCCTCCACTGAGTATAAAAGCCCAGTCAGAGCCCTGGCTCATTGCTGAGTTATTCTATCCCTACGGTGTGATCTCCCAGCTCCCTGTGCCTTGAACCTGTCTTTATTCCTGAACCTCTGCTTGGACTCCTGATTACCGACCCTTTGGCTTACCCTTCCGTTACTGAAACTAGCTGCCTGCCTCGACCCGGATTGGACCTGACTATTCTTCTTGGATTTTCCCTGTGTACCACGACCTCGGACTTTGGCTTGCCGCCCCTGCCAAGGGGTTCCACTCACGGCCCAGCCGTACCCCCCTGACACAGGGTGGGGTCTAGATAGTATTTTAATGGGAGACCACCTGGGTATACAATGTGCTGTAGGCTTTTTTTCTTCAGTTCCTAGCTGCCTCTCGCCTCCTGGGCAACCCCAAGTTGAAAAGGCTGATGGGATGCGAAGATTAGCACCTACGGTCATATCATCCTGATAGCGCCCGATCTCGTCTGATCTCGGAGGCTAAGCAGGGTGGGGCCTGGTTAGTACCTGGGTGGAGTGGCCACCTTGGGAATACCAGGTGCTGTAGACTTTTTTCTTCAGTTCCGAGCTGCTTCCAAGTTGAAGAGGTTGGTGGGAGGTGAAGATTTGCGCCCATGGTCACATCACCCTGAAAGCGCCCGATCTCATCTGATCTCTGAGGATTAGCAGGGGGGGG
>NW_017308796.1:69409-73759 GCF_000935625.1 Nanorana parkeri | reverse complement strand
CACCTGGGTATACAAGGTGCTGTAGCCTTTTTTCTTCAGTTCCGAGCTGCTTCTAGCCACCTGGGCAACCCCAAGTTGGAGAGGTTGGCAGGAGGTGAAGATTTGCAAACATTTGTGTAGCAGATATGATTGCAGCAGACCATAGATGGCCAGATTCGGGAGACAATCTCAAATTGAAACAGTTGATGCAATCATATAAAGATCCCTCAGTCAAGGAAAAAATGTAGCAGGTTTGTTCAAAGATATTGAAGTAGATGTACAAGGAAATGATCCGCCACCACAAAAACAATATAAATTACCTCCAGAGCCCATGGAACCAGTATCAATTGTCATAAAAGAGTTTCTTCAGCAAGGGGTTATTAGGAAAGCCAATTCTGTGACTAACAATCCACTCTGGGTTGTAGCTAAAAGAGATGACCCTAGCTCATTCAGACTCTTAATAGATCTCAGAATGTTGTATAAATATACCCCAAACTGTGCCCCAATTGTTGCTGAAACACCAGATATCATGTCAAGATTGAATGCAAAAGCAAAGGTGTTCTCTGTAATTGACATTGCAAATAGTTTTTTTTCAATACCTCTGACAAAGGGTTGTCAATACAAATTTTGCTTTTACATTTCAAAATGAGCAATATGTATTTACAAGATTGCCACAGGGACTACATTTACGCCCTACTGTATTTCATCAAGCATTGGCTAAAGTTTTGTCAAAATTCTCAAGACCAGATTGTCTATTGCAATATGTAGATGATATATTACTAAGTACAGAAAGTCAGGAACACCATTTAATCCTTTTAAAAGAGTTGCTTACTCTTCTGCATGATGCAGGTCTTGAGCTTAATACACGTTAAGTTCAGCTTAAATTGAGGTTACATTTTTTGGGGTCCTGATCAGCCCTGGGAAACAAAACCTCTGCATGAAAGGATTGAAGCTATAACTTTACTTCCTGTGCCAACATAATTCAAAACCTTGGGATTTTTGAACTATTCCAGAGATTTCATTGTCATTTTCTGAAAAGGCAAGACCCTTGCATGATTTGTTGAAATATCTGCAGGGACCGGCATGTCCCAGCCTCTTCCTCATAACAGGGCTGTAATCTGCCCAGCCCCCGCCTCCCACGAATCCGAAAAAGGGCATCAGCCCTCAACAAAAATTGCGCCCGATCGTCGGTCGAAACTGTGCATGCGCAAACGAAACGATGTTGAACGCGATGACGTCAGCGATCCAGCTAGTAAAAATCACAGAGAGAGAGCCACGGCGCCTAAGAAGCAGCCACCACGGAGGCTGAGAGGAATTGAAAGACGGATCAAAAGGGTAAGAAACTGAGACAGGAGAGGGGAAGACTGGAAAACGAAAAGGGAGAGAAACAAAAGGCAAAAAGGACACGAGAAAGACCTGTTGCACATTACACAGGGGCCCTCGTCGGCATTCATACACTTGCGAAGAGGACACCGCTCCCCAATGCACATTAATCTCCCCCGGCCAACAGCCGGCGAGATCTCTGCGCATAGTGGTCGCGTCTCCACATTCATAGGAAGATATCCACTCCATAGGTTATTATGAAGGTGTTCATTCACCCCGGCCACGTTCCATAGAGCATAACCCAGAAAACCTGACACTGAGAGACATGATGACAATATTCACATATAAAATTTTACTAAGAACACATCCTAATAAAAACGTCCACATTAGTCCAAATAAAATTTCCACGACAAGCATATAGTAAAGAAAATGATGAATTGTCTATTGGCAATAGGACAGCTGACACTTTGTTTGTGAAAACTGGATTTTGTGTCGTGACTTAAATGGGATTCTGTGTCCTGTAATACCGAAACACTTACAGGTAGAATTCACAAAATATAATCATGAAAGTTTAGGTCACATAGGTACACAAAGATTGTTGGAAATTCTCAAAGAGAAATTTTACTGGGAGAAAATGGAAGAGACAGTAAATAGTGTAACTCAGTCATGTTTCAACTGTGCTCATGTGAACTCCAGACAAAAAGGACAGAAGCCTCCTTTATGAAGAACTCCAACTGCTAATGGACCATGGTCCACACTGTAGAAATGAATATACGCTTTATGCGCATAGAAATCCGCTGCGCTAAAAAGCACAGTTCTCGACTCTTTTTGTATAATTTTGAGCGCGCTCATCGGTCCCAAGTAAAACCAGATACTCACTATTGTCACGTTGGATGCCCTGTAGAATTCCTATCTAATGCATTGAGATCCGTTTTTTTATAATGCTAGTGCATGTGAACTCCGTGCACACTAGTTAGACCATTTGCAACAGAGTTCTTGCCAAAACACTACATAAAGGAAACAGCGTGTTTGACTATGGACGCCGCTCTGACCAGACTCGCACACATGCTCTCGCCGTTACCACTGGCGCAAATTCTATTCAGCATTGCTCGGTGAGCAATGTCCAATAGGATTATACTACGATTCCTGTGAATGTGAGTTTATCTGCAGGGGCAAAGCCATATTATTTCCAGTGCGATGATGAGACGCACCAAAAAGACACAAGCATATGTTCCTTTCATAAAGGCAGATATGTATTCAAAATTATACCGCGTCCCTAAAGCAAATGCACCCACGCCAAGCGAAAAAATCTGCACATTACGCAGAGGGGCCCTCACCGGCCTCCATACACTTTCAAAGAGGACACCGCTCTGCAATGCACATCAATCTCCCCCGGCCAACAGCCCAGTGCATAGCACATGGACCATTCGCCGGCGGAGATCTCTCCGCACAGTAGCCGCGTCTCCACATCCATAGGAAGTTATCCACTCTAATGGTTTATCCTCAGTGCTGATTAATCCCGTCCATGCTCCATAGAGCAAACCTGACACTGAGAGACATGATGACAATATTCACATATACAATATACTAAAAACACATCCTAATAAAATTTCCACAACAGTCCCTCCTCTGTCATATGCTTCCCAGTGTCCCTCGATGAATCTTGATCTTTTTCTTTGTGGAAATTCAAAAAAAACGGTCCCTCTTGTATACGCCAAGTGGTTTAAGTCCTGAATCCATAAAGCAAAACAGAAGATGGAAAACAACGGAAAATCAATGTTGACACGTAGACTCTATCCTTCGGGAGGTGACTCAGAGGGAGGACATGAGGTGGTGGGTCGCGCTGGTCGCCGGTCGATTTGGAATCCTCTGCCTCTGGTACATGGGTTGGTCTTCAGGTCTTGTAGTCTTCTGCTTGGGCTTTGGTGACTCGGTCGATTAGACAACAGAAATATCTCACTCCGGTGTATAGAAGGAGTAGAAACAAAAACACCATAAGTATATATACTCCTATTTCCTTTAGCCAGGATCCAATGGAAAACAAGAAATCGCCAAAACCTCCCAAAGCCTTAAAAGGATTCCAATCCTCACTAGCTATAGCTGTAGCTCTGCCTTGCAGGGCGCTAACCTTATCCATATGGGCTTTGACCATGTCACTGGTGTCGGCTATCTAGGTAGAACAGTCCTCTCCTATAAATTCACAGAAACCCTCCTTGGACGCTAAAAGATAATAAAGTGCCATCTTTTCCTGCAGTAGCAGAGTCTTCATCTGTCATTGTTCCTGGGTGATCTCCCTCACTGCCTCAACGGTTTCATTGAACATCTCATCCACTATGGACGAGCTTCACTAGGACGCATGAACCTCTCACATTAGGGGGATTCCCCTTTTAAGCGGTTAAACCGCATAGGAAATAGTAAGGACCCGTCAACACCGCACAAGAAGAATTTCTCTGACGGTCACGGGCATCCAGTAGTAACTGAATAGACTGGGGGATTGCTTCCTGAGTTTGAACATCACACCCTTCTTTCCAGCAGATGTAATCTGGTCTATTGGTGTCATTAAAAAGAGATGGGGTTTCGTTAGTGAGATTGACTGTTATACCTTTATTACAAGTGGTGGATCCCACAAATCTACTTCCCTCACCAAAATAAAGGTCAAAGCATACCTCTAAACTGACTAGCTTTTCCAGATATCCATACGGGATTAGCAAGCGAACGGCAGGAGCCAGAGCTAATGTTAAAACTAGACATGTGGACCAGCAAAAAAATTTGTTTAGTTTAGTTTCGTTTTGAGTCGGATTTTGTATATTTCATTTTTCGGATTCGGGTCTGCAATTGAATTCATTGCGGGATTCGGATTCGGACGAAATTTGTTAGCAGTAGTAGTTTTTCGGATTTGGGTCCACAAATGAATTCGGATTCGGACGAAATTCGTTAGTGGTAGTCCGGTCGAAATTTTGTTTATTGGACGAAGTTTCGTTAGCAACAAAGTAACATTAGAATTTTTTTTTTTTTTTACAGTCTGCAGAAGATGGAAAAAAAAAAAAA